>NC_138243.1:33208801-33223801 GCF_964197995.2 Scardinius erythrophthalmus
GATACGAGTCCAGAGGACTGCCAGGGATGGATAAGGCACTGCAGAAGGTTCTTCCCAAGGTGCATGGCAAGAGAGAACATTAGATGTGATGTTGATGAAAACCTGTGGCCTGATGCTAGAGAGGCAGGATTAGCCCCTCAATTATTTGTTCGAATTACAGTATGTACTTTTAGTTTCTACCTTTTTTTCCTCATTACTGTAATTCCGTAAATTACTACAAACTATTGAAGCAAACTGCTAATTTTTATTTTCCTTAAAGAATTGTTATGTTCTAAAAATTTAAATAAATCATGTGAAAGAATGTCACTCTTTTCTTTGAAGAAAATATTACTTTGTATGAAGTCGCTGAAATTGTTTAAACTGTAAAGATGAAAAGTTTGTATTTTCTGTATTGGTGTTTGATGCTAGTGTTTTTACTCTCAGTATGTTCTGAGTGACAGTGTGTGTTATCTCAGTGAGGGTTGTGTATAGTGTTTGGCTGCACTGAGCCTGTTTTGAGCCGTGTGTTAAGAGTTGTGTTGCTTGGAGTGAGTTTTGCAGGTGATGTGAACTGTTTAGCTCAGGTGACTGTTGGTAGTGCAGACTGTAGTTAGAGTTTTGCACATGTAGCTCCAGTTGTGCTCACTGTCGTTTAGCAATCGAAAAAAACTGTAAACTACTACTACTACTATGGCCGTTTATGTCGAGTGCGACGAACTGCTTCCCGTTTTGAGCGTCTCTCTTCCAGAAATGACTTGTAGGACTCCTGAGAGTCCCTGCGGCCGTTGTTAATTGCTGCATGCCAGTTTGGTCTGTCATTTGCAAGTGCCTCCCAATTGTCCAGGTTGATGGAGAAGGCCTGAAGATCCCTCTTAATGACGTCTTTGAAACGTAGATGGGGGCGACCCTGTTTGCGGGGGGCATTTGCCAGCTCGCCATACAGCAAGATTTTTGGGAGGCGGGTGTCATTCATTCGATAAATATGTCCAGTCCAACGGAGGTGGCGTTCACGAAGGATGGTGTACAGGTCACTGGAACCAGTTCTCTCAAGTATGACAGAGTTTGACACATGGTCCTTCCAGCATACACCCAGTATGGAGCGGAGGCAGCGAAAATGGAAGGCATTGAGGCGATGTTCATGCCTCCTGTAAGTTGTCCATGTCTCACTTGCATATAGTAAGGTACACATGCATGGTATACACGGACTTTGAGGAGCAATGAGAGGTTCTTGTTGTGCCAGACACGCTTGCTCAATTTTCCAAACACCGATGATGCCCTCCCAATGCGCATGTCAAGCTCTGCGTCAAGGTTATTGTTGTTTGATACTGTGGAACCCAGGTAGGTGAATTTGTCTACCACAGATAGAAGTGTGTTGTTAATGTATACTGTAGGGTTCAGGGTTGCAGGTTGGGCAAGGATAACTGTCTTTTCAAGACTGATCTGCAAACCAAACTCTAGACATGCAGCGGCAAAAGTTGAGCAGAGTAGTTGTAGATCTGCCTCTGAGTGGGCAACAAAGGCAGCATCATCAGCATAAAGCAGCTCACGTACAATAACATGGCGTACTTTAGTCTTCGCCCGCAGTCTGGCCAGATTGAACAGTTTTCCTGAGCTGCGGGTGTGTAGAAGGATACCCGAGTCATCAGGGAAGGCACGGCGTAGTAGGGCAGAGAAGAAAATTCCGAAAAGGGTAGGAGCAAGGACACATCCCTGCTTTACTCCACGCCTTATCTGGAACTCTTCAGAGCGAGTGCCTTCAAACTGTACGGTTGCCTTCATGCCCTCATGAAACTCAGTGATCACCTTCAATAACTTTGGAGGGCAGCCAAGTCTTTATAGGATGAGGAAAAGTCCAGATCGACTAACGTAGTCAAAAGCCTTGGTCAAGTCTACAAACACCAAGAACAGAGGTTTATGTTGCTCAATACACTTTTCCTGTAGTTGACGAACACAGAACACCATGTCTGCTGTGGAGCGGCCAGCACGAAACCCACACTGGCTTTCAGGGAGGATACGGTCAGCAAGGATTTGTAGACGTGGTAGAATAGTGCGAGCAAATATCTTGCCAGCAAGACTAAGCAGAGATATTCCTCTGAAGTTGTTACAGTCTGCACGGTCCCCCTTGTTCTTATAGATGGTGATGATGTTAGCATCTCTAAGGACATCTGGGAGATATCCACTCTTCCAGCACATCACAACCAGATGATGTAGGACAGAGGCAAGAACATCACCGCCTGCCTTATAAGCCTCAGGGGGGAGGCCGTCTGCTCCGGGAGACTTGTTATTTTTCAGTGCTTTAATTGCAGATTTGACTTCCTCAATGGTAATATCTGCATCCAGATCAGACATAGGGGGGAGCTCAGGAACAGCAGCAGTTATTGCCAGTGTGTTTGCTGTGACAGGCTGAGCATAAAGAAGGCTATAGTGCTCTGCCCATCTCGCCAATTGAGATTCCAAATCAGTCAGAAGTTCACCTGATAGGGAACAGAGTGGAGAGGATTTTTTAGGGACTGGGCCCAAGGCTTCTTTCAGACCTTCAAAGACTCCTCGAATGTTTCCATTGGATGCACTTGACTCAATACGGTCACACAGTGTGCTCCAGTAAGCCTGCATGGCTGTGCGAGTGACCCGCTGGACATTGCAGCATGCCTGCTTCAAAGCTGCCTTATTTGAGCGAGTGTTATGCTGCAGGTAGGACAGTCTGGCTGAACGCAAGTCAATTGCAGGTAGGAGCAGGCTGACATGGGTTCTGAACCAGTCAGGCTGGGATCTGGATTGCTTTCCAAAGATGGAAAATGCAGCCTTTGTGGTAGCAGAGTGGAAGTGCTGCCAGGCAGCCGTGATGTCTGCATGAGGAGGTGAGGAGTCAAAGCTGGAAGCAAGTAGTTCCTGGAACGCATGCTGCGACGCAGGAACATAGGTTGCAGAAACATCCAGACGAGGAGTAGGCTTTGGCCTGGCGTAATGAAACTTGTTTGGGACCATCCTTAGTTTGCAGCGTAGAAGGGCATGATCAGTGTCACAATCTGCTGAGTGTAGTGATCGGCAGTGTGTTACTTCCTTCAAATGTTCACGCTTCACCAGTACATGGTCAAGTTGGTGCCAGCGCTTAGAACGTGGATGACGCCAGGTGACCTTGGAGGAGTTTGAGCCCTGAAAGAATGAGGAGGGGACACAGAGTTTGTGGATACTACAAAATTCCAGTAAGCGCTGACCGTTGTCATTCATGTTGCCATATCCATGGCTTCCCAGAATGTCAGGCCATGCACTAGAGTTAGCACCCACTCGGGCATTAAAGTCACCAAGGATCATCAAACGTTCGGTTGAGGAGGTCTTCTGAACAATGGCGCTAAGTTGACTGTAGAATGATTCCTTTACATCTATATCAGAAGTCAGTGTAGGGGCGTAAGTGGCTATGATTGTAACTGGGCCACAGTTTGTGTGCAGGCGCAGTGAGGAGAGGCGTGAGGAGATGGGCACAGGTTTTTCACTGAAGACAGTAGCTTGTTTTGGATTGCAAAGCCAACACCGTGCATTGGTCTGTCACCATCTGGGTATCCATTCCAGAATAAAGTATATTTTTTTTCCCGGACAGAGCCAACACCAGTCAGCCAGGTTTCACTCAGGGCAGCGATGGAGATGTTAAGTCGGAGTAGTTCTGCATCAATCAGGGCTGATTTACGAGGTGAGACGCAGTCCATGTCAGAACTAACACCAAGAGAACGCACATTCCAGCATGCGATGGAGGTGTATGCGACAGTTGCAGGATGACGACCAGGTCGCGCCTGCCGTACACGCGAACCTTGCCGAGCAACGACAGCACTCTTAAGGACAGAGTGCTCCCGAGTTGCCAGTCGTGGAGGCTGAATAAAGATAAACATAAACATAAACTTAAACATAAAGATAAAAAACGCCCACCATTGTTTTTTTTATACCAAAATGCTGATATACTGTAATATGAAAAGTTGGCACTTTTAACAGTGGTTTTAACGCTCCCGCTCCCTTCCACTAGATGGGGCGTGACGTCATAAGAGGAACTCACTAGTAGAGTTACCGTATGCTAGCAGCTATAGATGCCTTACATAACTTCAGAAAAGTTGGTTGCATGTTTTATTTGATAAAAAAAATTGTGGATAAAATAACTCAATTGTAAACATACTCGTGTGTGCTGACTTCAAGGGGACCGTGATCCTGCCTGAAATGAGAATAAGCTATTCGCAAAACAAACGGGTTCAGGCACGTCAGATCAGCTGGTCGCAGGTCGAGCTGTTCCACTAAACTAAACGCGTTCACCTCACGGCAGCACATACTCTCCACTGCTGATAGCCCACACAAACACAGTGATGGGGACATCGATCTCTCTTTTTCTTTTCTGACAATAAACATCGCTAATTAAATCGTGAGAAATTGATAACGCGTGGATTGAGGAAGGGTTTACATGACGTTTGAGGCGGCGATGAGACTAGCGATTGGTGCCTGTGCAGTGTGCATCTCTACAGCTCTGATTTGGACTGCCTTTCTGTAAGTAAATAATGTCTTCAGTCGTTGTCCCTCCTTGCTATTCTACATGACGGCAATATTTTGAAAAGACTTGCTTGTTCCGTTATATTATCCGGGTTAAGTTTGCACCAGGCTAGACTAACTCTAACGTAGCTAACGTTACTCAGGACACCTGGCCAACCCTCCACTCATTCTCCTCACACCAAGCATTAATAACTGTTTGAGTGTCATGGCTCCCCTCTCTCACGCCTGACCGGTTAAAAATTGTAGGGCTGTGGTCCATAAAGAATTTGATGGTTTCCCACATCCTCAGTCGTTCTCCAAATAGTAGTTCTCCATAATACAGTAAGAATCTAGCAGAGTATGGGTTGCGAGTTCCTCTTGTGACGTCATCACCCAGTAACTGAAAAAACACACTACCTTCGAAGAAACCCCAATAAATGTTTATTATTGTAATAAACGTGTGTTTATTGAGCTCATAAATCACAGAGGAAACGTGAATCTTGTCTGGATGTTACAGGAACAGATGAACACTTGTGTGTTTATTGAGCTCATAAATCACAGAGGAAACGTGAATCTTGTCTGGATGTTACAGGGTCAGATGAACATGTGTGTGTTTATTGAGCTCATAAATCACAGAGGTAATGTGAGTCTTGTCTGGATGTTACAGGAACAGATGAACACTTGTGTGTTTATTGAGCTCATAAATCACAGAGGAAACGTGAATCTTGTCTGGATGTTACAGGGTCAGATGAACACGTGTGTGTTTATTGAGCTCATAAATCACAGAGGTGAGGTAACGTGACTCTTGTCTGGATGTTACAGGGACAGATGAACATGTGTGTGTTTATTGAGCTCATAGATCACAGAGGTAATGTGAGTCTTGTCTGGATGTTACAGGGTCAGATGAACGTGTGTGTTTATTGAGCTCATAGATCACAGAGGAAACGTGAATCTTGTCTGGATGTTACAGGGTCAGATGAACATGTGTGTGTTTATTGAGCTCATAGATCACAGAGGAAACGTGAATCTTGTCTAGATGTTACAGGGTCAGATGAACATGTGTGTGTTTATTGAGCTCATAAATCACAGAGGAAACATGAATTTTGTCTGGATGTTACAGGGTCAGATGAACATGTGTGTGTTTATTGAGCTCATAAATCACAGAGGTAACGTGAATCTTGTCTGGATGTTACAGGAACAGATGGACGTGTGTTTATTGAGCTCATAAATCACAGAGGAAACGTGAGTCTTGTCTGGATGTTACAGGGTCAGATGAACATGTGTGTGTTTATTGAGCTCATAAATCACAGAGGAAACATGAATTTTGTCTGGATGTTACAGGGTCAGATGAACATGTGTGTGTTTATTGAGCTCATAAATCACAGAGGTAACGTGAATCTTGTCTGGATGTTACAGGAACAGATGAACGTGTGTTTATTGAGCTCATAAATCACAGAGGAAACGTGAGTCTTGTCTGGATGTTACAGGGTCAGATGAACATGTGTGTGTTTATTGAGCTCATAAATCACAGAGGAAACGTGAATCTTGTCTGGATGTTACAGGGTCAGATGAACATGTGTGTGTGTTTATTGAGCTCATATATCACAGAGGTAACGTGAATCTTGTCTGGATGTTACAGGAACAGATGAACGTGTGTTTATTGAGCTCATAAATCACAGAGGAAACGTGAATCTTGTCTGGATGTTACAGGAACAGATGAACGTGTGTTTATTGAGCTCATAAATCACAGAGGAAACGTGAATCTTGTCTGGATGTTACAGGAACAGATGAACGTGTGTGTTTATTGAGCTCATAGATCACAGAGGAAACGTGAATCTGTCACGTGAAATAAGGACAGAAGATGCAAGTGCAAGAAAAAGGTTTATTGAATGACACGTAGTCAGAGATCTGAAGCACACAGTTGGTGGTGCCTGGTAGCGCAGGATGGCAGATGGGCAACCCGGATCCCGTGGTGTGAACTGGTGAGCAGAATCCTTGAATGAAGCAGACGGAAACACCAAACGAGTCCACAGAGTGAAGAGACGAAACAGGATCCTCGGACGACGACAGGCAGAACGAACTTGAGGGGAACACCACACCGGGAACCAGGAACACCAACGAAGACCAACTACACAGGGGAAAATCCCACACACACACACACAACACAAACACAGCACGAGAAGGAGTCAGTGAATTCATGAACCGTGACAAGATCTTGTCTGGATGTTACAGGGTCAGATGAACGTGTGTTTATTGAGCTCATAAATCACAGAGGAAACGTGAATCTTGTCTGGATGTTACAGGAACAGATGAACACTTGTGTGTTTATTGAGCTCATAAATCACAGAGGAAACGTGAATCTATTCTGGATGTTACAGGGTCAGATGAACATGTGTGTGTTTATTGAGCTCATAAATCACAGAGGTAATGTGAGTCTTGTCTGGATGTTACGGGAACAGATGAACACTTGTGTGTTTATTGAGCTCATAAATCACAGAGGAAACGTGAATCTTGTCTGGATGTTACAGGGTCAGATGAACACGTGTGTGTTTATTGAGCTCATAAATCACAGAGGTAACGTGACTCTTGTCTGGATGTTACAGGAACAGATGAACGTGTGTTTATTGAGCTCATAAATCACAGAGGTAATGTGAGTCTTGTCTGGATGTTACAGGAACAGATGAACGTGTGTTTATTGAGCTCATAAATCACAGAGGAAACGTGAATCTTGTCTGGATGTTACAGGGTCAGATGAACACGTGTGTGTTTATTGAGCTCATAAATCACAGAGGTCACGTGAATCTTGTCTGGATGTTACAGGAAAAGATGAACACTTGTGTGTTTATTGAGCTCATAAATCACAGAGGTCACGTGAATCTTGTCTGGATGTTACAGGAACAGATGAACACTTGTGTGTTTATTGAGCTCATAAATGTGACTCTTTTGGCTCCTGTCTGGGATCGATTGCTCCTGTCTGATCGATTGCTCCTGTCTGCCTCGCTGCCTGCTGTGAGTGTGTTTGTTTGATTCGGTGCGATAAGCTCCGTCTTAGCCATATATTTCTTTGTTTTGAACCATCATTTTACTACCATTTCTAGTTGTTTATACTACTACATTTTACCCAACATCTCAGATTAACCTGACATCGCTAGCTTTTGTTATTAGTACTACTAGCACAAAACGCTAGTAATTCGCTAGCCTGTTAACGCGCCACCCGTGCGCTCAGCTATTTTATTTATTTATTTTTCTCTCGCGCGTCCGCGCCTTTGAGTTCATAAAAAGCTCAGGTGAGTAAGAATCACTCAACAAACACGGTGAGTAATGTCTTGTCCTGTTATTGTCACTTGCACTTCATGTCACATGTTTAGTATAGGCTTCTCTGTCGACAATATAGGATTTATATGTGATAAATGTAAGGAGACAGTTAGGTTGACAGAGAAGATTTCAGAATTAGAAACACGCATCCAAACTTTAATTGAGGATAGTAAGAGTGCTAGTGCTTTAGATGTTTTGGATGCGCATAGAATAGTGAACACTTTACATGAGTCGGTTCTGGCTGAAGTAGAGCCTGTGCAGCCGGGCAAATGGGTGACAGTGAGGGATCGCTCTAGTCGCGGATCTAAAAACCACTCTTCCGTTCCGATTACCATAACAAATCGATTTGCCCCGCTCAGTGAAACACCCACTGAGAATGATTGTGCCCTAGTTATTGGCGATTCTATTACACGGAACGTGAAAATAGAGACACCAACCACCATAGTCACATGTTTGCCGGGAGCCAGAGCGCCTGACATCAAAGCAAATTTAAAAGTGCTGGCTAATGCTAATCGTAAATTCTCTAAGATCATTATTCATGTCGGCACTAATGATGTTCGACTCCGCCAGTCGGAGATCACCAAAATTAATATTAAAGAGGTGTGTGAACTTGCAAGTACGATGTCAAGGACTGTAATTTGCTCTGGCCCCCTTCCTGTTCGCAGGAGTGATGAGATAGTTAGTAGATTGTGTTCGCTTAACGGTTGGCTGTCTAAGTGGTGTCCGCTTAATAATATAGAATTCATAGACAATTGGAAAAGTTTTTGGGGCAAACCTGACCTGTTGAAAAGAGATGGTATTCATCCCTCCTGGGATGGTGCTGCTCTTCTCTCTAGTAATATGGCTCATAGTCTTAGAGCTCAAACATGACAATCTGGGGCTCAGGTCAGGAAGCAGACAGACTGGCTTAACCGACTGTCTGCTAGCGGCCTCGCGTCACCAAGGTCAGATAAATCCCATCACATAGAGCCTCTTTCACCTAGATATCATCATATAGAGACTGTGTCTGTTCCCCGAATTTGGAAATCCAAAAAACGTTTAAACCCAACTAAGGTTAAAAATTTAATTGATGTTCAACAAATAAAAAACAGCTATAATACAGATGAGCAAATGCTAAAGCTTGGGTTGCTGAATATTCGATCGCTTACTTCAAAAGCACTCATTGTTAATGATATGATTTCAGATAATAACCTAGATGTGCTGTGTTTGACAGAAACCTGGCTAAAACCAAACGATTACATTACTTTAAATGAATCAACCCCGCAAGATTACTGTTATAAACATGAGCCTCGTCTGAAACGCAAAGGGGGTGGTGTTGCTGTAATCTATAGTAATAGTTTCAAAACCACTAAGAAATCAAGTTTTAAATATAATTCTTTTGAAGCATTGGTGCTTAATGTAAAAATATATAGTGTAAACGATAAATCACGTTTGAGATTTGTGCTGGCTACTGTATACAGGCCACCAGGGCACCATACAGACTTTATCAAAGAATTTGCGGACTTTCTATCAGAATTAATATTGACTGCAGATAAAGTACTAATTGTTGGTGATTTTAATATACACATCGATAATGAAAAAGATGCATTGGGATTGGCATTTAAAGACATTGTAAATTCAATTGGAGTTAGACAACACGTGTCAGGACCTACTCATCGTCGTAATCATACTCTAGATCTAATATTATCACACGGAATAGATGTGGATGCCGTTGAAATTCTGCAGCAGAGCGATGACATCTCAGATCATTATCTAGTCTCGTGTAATTTGCATTTAGCCAAGGCTGCAAAGCCGACTCCGTGTTTCAAATATGTGAGACCTATCACTTCTGCTACTAAAGATTGCTTTATTAATAATCTTCCTAATCAGTTTCATCATCTCAGCATCTCAGATAGCTTAGAAGAACTAGATATTACAACAGAAACGTTTAACTCTCTCTTTTCCAGCACTTTAGACACAGTTGCTCCGTTGCGCTTAAAGAAGATTAAAGAAAATAGTCCAACGCCGTGGTACAACGAGCACACTCGGGCCCTTAAGAGAGCAGCCAGAAAAATGGAGCGCAACTGGAAGAAAACAAAACTAGAGGTATTTCGCATTTCATGGAAAGAGAGCTCAATTACTTACAGAGAGGCTTTAAAAGCTGCTAGATCTGCTTATTTTTCAACCCTATTAGAAGAAAATAAACATAATCCTAGGAATTTATTTGAAACGGTGGCTAAACTAACGAAAAATAAAGCTTCAAGCACCGAAGTTTCCAAGCAACACAGCAGTAATGACTTTATGAACTTCTTCACTTATAAGATTGATAATATCAGGGACAAAATTATAACTATGCAACCGTCTACTACAGTATCGCATCAGGCAGTGCATTGTAGTCTCCCTGAGGAAAAATTTGATTCATTCGTTGCTATAGGAGAGGAAGAATTTACTAAACTCATTAAATCATCTAAATCTACAACATGTATGTTAGACCCTATACCGACTAAGCTACTGAAAGAAATACTTCCAGAGGTCATAGATCCTCTTCTTAATATCATTAATTCGTCTTTGTCAAGTCAAGTCAAGTCATCTTCATTTATATAGCGCTTTTAACAATGTAGATTGTCTCAAAGCAGCTTTACAGAGATAAGCGTATAATTTAAGGTAACAGAGATTGTTTCGGCTTTACAGCAGAGTTAAGTTATTTCCATCTAAAGTTAGTTTTAATTGATTTGGTTCCGTTGCAATGATCATTTGTTATTAAATTAGGGGCCGCTAAGACGACACCATTCTCTCTACACAGACTTTAAACGCGAACCTGTGAGAAACGCTGATGGCGGTCACATGCGCATTTAGAATGGGTTCTATAGTTATGTGCGTTAGAATATACGCAGGTTTGGAATTCCCTACAAGCCAAGCCTAAACAAAATACTTGTCTTTCCTTATAAATTTGATAAGGAATTTTATTTTATTTGTTGCTTTGGGGTAGGACCGCAAGACGAATTTTCCCGACAACGCCTTATCTGTAGAGTGGTAGTGGGATCCTCCATAGGGAGAGACTAGTTGGCACTTCAGCACTGCGTTGTCATCGGTCCAGGCGAAGGTCCTTCATCAGATCTGGATACGGCCTGGATCCGGCAGGCTGCAGGAAAAACCTTGGGATAAACACAGACACTAAAATTAGCGTAGATGCCATTCTTCTCGTGATGTAACGAGTACATCAGGATTTTTGGGAAGTGTTCCCGGTTCCGGCTGACCTAATCTATGCAGCATAGCATTAAATTATAGAAGTCTATAATGTATTATGTGAAAGCTAGGTCAAAGAGATGTGTCTTTAATCTGGCTTTGAACTGACAGAGTGTGTCTGCTTCCCGGACAATGGTAGGAAGACTGTTCCAGAGTTTTGGTGCTAAATAGGAGAAGGATCTACCGCCAGCAGTCGATTTTGATATTCTAGGTATAATCAACTTTGTCTCTAGGATACGTACCAAAAAACTTTAAGCTGGCTTTGATTAAACCGCTTGTTAAAAAAACGCAACTTGATCCTTCAGAATTAGTCAATTACAGGCCGATCTCGAATCTACCTTTTCTGTCAAAGATATTAGAAAAGGCAGTATCCTCACAACTGTGTTCCTTTCTTGAAAGAAATGATATCTGCGAGGATTTCCAGTCCGGATTTAGACCGTACCATAGTACCGAAACAGCTCTCGTTAGAGTCACAAATGATTTGCTCTTATCATCCGATCGTGGTTGTATCTCTCTATTAGTGTTACTCGATCTTAGCGCTGCATTTGACACCATCGACCACAACGTTCTTTTAAATAGATTAGAACATTATGTTGGCATTACAGGAAATGCACTAGCATGGTTTAAATCATACTTATCTGACCGTTATCAGTTTGTAGCAGTAAATGATGAGATGTCTCATCGATCACAGGTTAAGTATGGCGTACCACAAGGCTCAGTATTAGGACCGCTGCTGTTCACTCTGTACATGCTACCCTTAGGAGATATCATTAGGAAACATGGAATTAGCTTTCACTGTTATGCTGACGATACTCAGCTCTATATTTCTTCAAAACCTAACGAAACTTATCAATTCACAAAATTAACGGAATGCATAGCGGATATAAAAAATTGGATGACTTGTAATTTCCTACTTCTAAATTCTGAAAAAACAGAGTTTCTAATTATTGGACAAAAAACTTCCTCACGTAATAATCTAGAATACTGTCTAACACTTGATGGCTGCTCTGTTAAGTCTTCGTCGTCGGTTAGGAACCTGGGTGTGCTCTTTGATACCAATCTTTCATTTGAAAGTCACGTGTCTAGTATCTGTAAAACTGCATTTTTCCATCTTAAAAATATATCTAAATTACGTCATATGCTCTCATTGACAAATGCGGAACAATTAGTTCATGCGTTCATGACCTCAAGGCTAGATTATTGTAATGCTCTACTGGGTGGTTGCCCTGCACGCTGAATAAACAAACTACAGCTGGTCCAAAACGCAGCAGCTCGAGTTCTTACCAGAACCAGAAAGTATGACCATATTAGCCCGGTTCTGTCAAAACTGCACTGGCTCCCTATTAAACATCGCATAAATTTTAAAATATTGCTGATTACTTACAAAGCACTGAATGGTTTAGCTCCGCAGTACTTGAGCGAGCTCTTAACGCATTATAGTCCGTCACGTCTATTACGATCTCAAAATTCCGGCCAGTTGATTATACCTAGAATATCAAAATCGACTGCTGGCGGTAGATCCTTTTCCTATTTAGCACCAAAACTCTGGAACAGTCTTCCTACCATTGTCCGGGAAGCAGACACACTCTGTCAGTTCAAAGCCAGATTAAAGACACATCTCTTTGACCTAGCTTTCACATAATACATTATAGACTTCTATAATTTAATGTTATGCTGCATAGATTAGGTCAGCCGGAACCGGGAACACTTCCCAAAAATCCTGATGTACTCGTTACATCACGAGAAGAATGGCATCTACGCTAATTTTAGTGTCTGTGTTTATCCCAAGGTTTTTCCTGCAGCCTGCCGGATCCAGGCCGTATCCAGATCTGACGAAGGACCTTCACCTGGACCGATGACAACGCAGTGCTGAAGTGCCAACTAGTCTCTCCCTATGGAGGATCCCACTACCACTCTACAGATAAGGCGTTGTCGGGAAAATTCGTCTTGCGGTCCTACCCCAAAGCAACAAATAAAATAAAATTCCTTATCAAAATTTATAAGGAAAGACAAGTATTTTGTTTAGGCTTGGCTTGTAGGGAATTCCAAACCTGCGTATATTCTAACGCACATAACTATAGAACCCATTCTAAATGCGCATGTGACCGCCATCAGCGTTTCTCACAGGTTCGCGTTTAAAGTCTGTGTAGAGAGAATGGTGTCGTCTTAGCGGCCCCTAATTTAATAACAAATGATCATTGCGACGGAACCAAATCAATTAAAACTAACTTTAGATGGAAATAACTTAACTCTGCTGTAAAGCCGAAACAATCTCTGTTACCTTAAATTATACGCTTATCTCTGTAAAGCTGCTTTGAGACAATCTACATTGTTAAAAGCGCTATATAAATGAAGATGACTTGACTTGACTTGACATAAATCACAGAGGAAACGTGAATCTTGTCTGGATGTTACAGGGTCAGATGAACATGTGTGTGTTTATTGAGCTCATAAATCACAGAGGAAACGTGAATCTTGTCTGGATGTTACAGGGTCAGATGAACATGTGTGTGTTTATTGAGCTCATAAATCACAGAGGTAACGTGAATCTTGTCTGGATGTTACAGGGTCAGATGAACACGTGTGTGTTTATTGAGCTCATAAATCACAGAGGTAACGTGACTCTTGTCTGGATGTTACAGGGTCAGATGAACATGTGTGTGTTTATTGAGCTCATAAATCACAGAGGAAATGTGAATCTTGTCTGGATGTTACAGGGACAGATGAACAAGTGTGTTTATTGAGCTCATAAATCACAGAGGAAATGTGAATCTTGTCTGGATGTTACAGGGTCAGATGAACATGTGTGTGTTTATTGAGCTCATAAATCACAGAGGTAATGTGACTCTTGTCTGGACCTTACAGGGACAGATGAACAGATGTGTGTTTATATGGTGGAGAGTGGCTCATGAAACAATGCTGCCATCAAAGGCTTTGAGTGAGAACACTACAGAAAGTAATAACAAAATCTATTTAAATCTTAGGTTGTAGTTTATTTTAATGATTTTAATTTCAAACAGATCTATTACAGCACTTTTCTGATTCTTGACATCTGTGTAATTTAAAGAAAGTTCCAACCTACCTATCATGTGAATCCTGGCAGAGAAAGCACATGGCAGAAGAGCAGATCTGGAGACATCGTCACATCAGCCTGACTGAATAAAAAAATATAAAAATAGTAGAAATAAATACTCCCAACCTTTTTACATTATTCATGTTATGGATCTTTCCAAATTTCAACTTGAACACAATAAAATATCTTTGTTTAGTAGGATGAGCTTTGCTACAACGTGTTTTACTTCACAAAATTTATTTAATGCAGCCAAAATGAACAGAAAACCGCCCAGTATGACAGCTTGCTAGAACCAGTTGAAAAAACAGAACAGCTTCTGGAATTAACTTTTATATCTATGCTGTGGTGCATCTTGGAAGTTGGGAGAAACCAAGTGAAGAAGATGAAGGGGAATATTTGTTTTAGAATGTAACAGTTTTTCAATGAGGAAATACCGTATGTATACATGGCTGTTAAATAATAATTTGTGGATTAGGGCATGTACAGAAAGTTTATTATATTGAGATTTGTTTGTTGAATTTAATTTCTGGTTGCTTGCATTTCTGTCAATGGTTGTGCCCATAAGTATAAATGCCCACAGACTGATCCTGCACAGGATTGTCAGTGTTTGATGTAGGCTGGAGAGTGAAGAACCAACTGAAGTGAGGGTAAGAAATGTATTTTAATGTTGTTTATTTTTCACTTGTACTTAATTCTTGTAGATCTCTAATCTTTATGCATATTTGTATTTTCATAAAAAATGTATAACATTAATATTGAGCTTAAATGTAATGACCCAATCAAGAGTTGTTTCATTAACGAGTGCTGTTGGAGACATGAGAGTTTGATTGGGACATGGAAGTGAGGAGCTGTGTCAAGAGATTGAAGACAAACTGTCTGAGGATAGGAACTGTCCAGGTTTGGCA
>NC_138244.1:0-22500 GCF_964197995.2 Scardinius erythrophthalmus
TAAGATTCGGCCAATCAGATGCCCTTTATGCAAATGAGGGTGGTTACTAATGAGGGTGAAAGTCGTTTTTACCTCCCTACCTATATGCCATTTTAACCCTAACCTAACCATAGCCCCAAACTAACCCTAAACCCAAACTAACCATTAGGCCAAAGACTACTTTCAATATTTAACACAAAACAATAAAAAAATATGAACAAACAGTCGATCAAACTCATCTATCCATCTATCCATCTATCCATCTATCTATCCATCCATCCATCCATCACTCCATCACTCCATCACTCCATCACTCCATCCATCCATGTATAACACAGGCCTAAAAACATTCACTTTTTCAAACAAAAACTTTTTTTTTTTAACAAAAAGTGGTTTAAACTCATGTATCTATATATTCATCTATTCATCTATCTATCTATTTATCTATCTATCCATCCATCCATCCATCCATCCATCACTCCATCACTCCATCCATCCATGTATAACACAGGCCTAAAAACATTCACTTTTTCAAACAAAAACATATTTTTTTTAACAAAAAGTGGTTTAAACTCATGTATCTATATATTCATCTATTCATCTATCTATCCATCCATCCATCCATCACTCCATCACTCCATCCATCAATGTAACACAGGCCTAAAAAACATTCACTTTTTCAAACAAAAACATTTTTTTTAACAAAAACATTTTTTTTAACAAAAAGTTGTTTAAACTCATGTACCTATCTATCCATCCATCCATCCATCCATCCATCCATCCATCCATCCATCCATCCATCCATCCATCCATCACTCCATCCATCAATCTATCTATAGAAATAGACACTTACCTGTCAGCATTGGTGCTGTTTCAGCACTCGTGCTGATATGCACGGCAAATGCAACCATTTTGCATTGACAGGTGAACAGCTGGGGGAAAACTCAAGTTCAGTTTGCGTCAGGGCGTCTGCATGGATGCAGGGTCAAAGGCCAAAGGCCTGGCACGCTACCTCACCTAACCAGCTAACCCTACCCACCACCTGCACAAAAAAACAGAAAACAAAACCAAAAAACACTGACCACTGGCGGGACCTAAACAAACCCTACCCAAAATATACCAGGATAGACCACCCCTATATAAAATAACCCTACATACAACAGCAATTTATAAAATAGACCCCTGTTAAAAAAAAACAAATCTAAAAAATAAAGTGCAGTACCGTGTCTACACACCTGGTGGCGCTAGAGGCGCACCAAACCACCACCAGTCGACTAGCCATACATCAATTACTATATAAACCAAGTTTCGTACAGATAAAACACACCGTTGCAGATATATGGACAGTTAAGATTCGGCCAATCAGATGCCCTTTATGCAAATGAGGGTGGTTACTAATGAGGGTGAAAGTCGTTTTTACCTCCCTACCTATATGCCATTTTAACCCTAACCTAACCATAGCCCCAAACTAACCCTAAACCCAAACTAACCATTAGGCCAAAGACTACTTTCAATATTTAACACAAAACAATAAAAAAATATGAACAAACAGTCGATCAAACTCATCTATCCATCTATCCATCTATCCATCTATCTATCCATCCATCCATCCATCACTCCATCACTCCATCACTCCATCACTCCATCCATCCATGTATAACACAGGCCTAAAAACATTCACTTTTTCAAACAAAAACTTTTTTTTTTAACAAAAAGTGGTTTAAACTCATGTATCTATATATTCATCTATTCATCTATCTATCTATTTATCTATCTATCCATCCATCCATCCATCACTCCATCACTCCATCCATCCATGTATAACACAGGCCTAAAAACATTCACTTTTTCAAACAAAAACATATTTTTTTTAACAAAAAGTGGTTTAAACTCATGTATCTATATATTCATCTATTCATCTATCTATCCATCCATCCATCCATCACTCCATCACTCCATCCATCAATGTAACACAGGCCTAAAAAACATTCACTTTTTCAAACAAAAACATTTTTTTTAACAAAAACATTTTTTTTAACAAAAAGTTGTTTAAACTCATGTACCTATCTATCCATCCATCCATCCATCCATCCATCCATCCATCCATCCATCCATCCATCCATCCATCCATCACTCCATCCATCAATCTATCTATAGAAATAGACACTTACCTGTCAGCATTGGTGCTGTTTCAGCACTCGTGCTGATATGCACGGCAAATGCAACCATTTTGCATTGACAGGTGAACAGCTGGGGGAAAACTCAAGTTCAGTTTGCGTCAGGGCGTCTGCATGGATGCAGGGTCAAAGGCCAAAGGCCTGGCACGCTACCTCACCTAACCAGCTAACCCTACCCACCACCTGCACAAAAAAACAGAAAACAAAACCAAAAAACACTGACCACTGGCGGGACCTAAACAAACCCTACCCAAAATATACCAGGATAGACCACCCCTATATAAAATAACCCTACATACAACAGCAATTTATAAAATAGACCCCTGTTAAAAAAAAACAAATCTAAAAAATAAAGTGCAGTACCGTGTCTACACACCTGGTGGCGCTAGAGGCGCACCAAACCACCACCAGTCGACTAGCCATACATCAATTACTATATAAACCAAGTTTCGTACAGATAAAACACACCGTTGCAGATATATGGACAGTTAAGATTCGGCCAATCAGATGCCCTTTATGCAAATGAGGGTGGTTACTAATGAGGGTGAAAGTCGTTTTTACCTCCCTACCTATATGCCATTTTAACCCTAACCTAACCATAGCCCCAAACTAACCCTAAACCCAAACTAACCATTAGGCCAAAGACTACTTTCAATATTTAACACAAAACAATAAAAAAATATGAACAAACAGTCGATCAAACTCATCTATCCATCTATCCATCTATCCATCTATCTATCCATCCATCCATCCATCACTCCATCACTCCATCACTCCATCACTCCATCCATCCATGTATAACACAGGCCTAAAAACATTCACTTTTTCAAACAAAAACTTTTTTTTTTTAACAAAAAGTGGTTTAAACTCATGTATCTATATATTCATCTATTCATCTATCTATCTATATCTATCTATCTATCCATCCATCCATCCATCACTCCATCACTCCATCCATCCATGTATAACACAGGCCTAAAAACATTCACTTTTTCAAACAAAAACATATTTTTTTTAACAAAAAGTGGTTTAAACTCATGTATCTATATATTCATCTATTCATCTATCTATCCATCCATCCATCCATCACTCCATCACTCCATCCATCAATGTAACACAGGCCTAAAAAACATTCACTTTTTCAAACAAAAACATTTTTTTTAACAAAAACATTTTTTTTAACAAAAAGTTGTTTAAACTCATGTACCTATCTATCCATCCATCCATCCATCCATCCATCCATCCATCCATCCATCCATCCATCCATCCATCCATCACTCCATCCATCAATCTATCTATAGAAATAGACACTTACCTGTCAGCATTGGTGCTGTTTCAGCACTCGTGCTGATATGCACGGCAAATGCAACCATTTTGCATTGACAGGTGAACAGCTGGGGGAAAACTCAAGTTCAGTTTGCGTCAGGGCGTCTGCATGGATGCAGGGTCAAAGGCCAAAGGCCTGGCACGCTACCTCACCTAACCAGCTAACCCTACCCACCACCTGCACAAAAAAACAGAAAACAAAACCAAAAAACACTGACCACTGGCGGGACCTAAACAAACCCTACCCAAAATATACCAGGATAGACCACCCCTATATAAAATAACCCTACATACAACAGCAATTTATAAAATAGACCCCTGTTAAAAAAAAACAAATCTAAAAAATAAAGTGCAGTACCGTGTCTACACACCTGGTGGCGCTAGAGGCGCACCAAACCACCACCAGTCGACTAGCCATACATCAATTACTATATAAACCAAGTTTCGTACAGATAAAACACACCGTTGCAGATATATGGACAGTTAAGATTCGGCCAATCAGATGCCCTTTATGCAAATGAGGGTGGTTACTAATGAGGGTGAAAGTCGTTTTTACCTCCCTACCTATATGCCATTTTAACCCTAACCTAACCATAGCCCCAAACTAACCCTAAACCCAAACTAACCATTAGGCCAAAGACTACTTTCAATATTTAACACAAAACAATAAAAAAATATGAACAAACAGTCGATCAAACTCATCTATCCATCTATCCATCTATCCATCTATCTATCCATCCATCCATCCATCACTCCATCACTCCATCACTCCATCACTCCATCCATCCATGTATAACACAGGCCTAAAAACATTCACTTTTTCAAACAAAAACTTTTTTTTTTAACAAAAAGTGGTTTAAACTCATGTATCTATATATTCATCTATTCATCTATCTATCTATTTATCTATCTATCCATCCATCCATCCATCACTCCATCACTCCATCCATCCATGTATAACACAGGCCTAAAAACATTCACTTTTTCAAACAAAAACATATTTTTTTTAACAAAAAGTGGTTTAAACTCATGTATCTATATATTCATCTATTCATCTATCTATCCATCCATCCATCCATCACTCCATCACTCCATCCATCAATGTAACACAGGCCTAAAAAACATTCACTTTTTCAAACAAAAACATTTTTTTTAACAAAAACATTTTTTTTAACAAAAAGTTGTTTAAACTCATGTACCTATCTATCCATCCATCCATCCATCCATCCATCCATCCATCCATCCATCCATCCATCCATCCATCCATCACTCCATCCATCAATCTATCTATAGAAATAGACACTTACCTGTCAGCATTGGTGCTGTTTCAGCACTCGTGCTGATATGCACGGCAAATGCAACCATTTTGCATTGACAGGTGAACAGCTGGGGGAAAACTCAAGTTCAGTTTGCGTCAGGGCGTCTGCATGGATGCAGGGTCAAAGGCCAAAGGCCTGGCACGCTACCTCACCTAACCAGCTAACCCTACCCACCACCTGCACAAAAAAACAGAAAACAAAACCAAAAAACACTGACCACTGGCGGGACCTAAACAAACCCTACCCAAAATATACCAGGATAGACCACCCCTATATAAAATAACCCTACATACAACAGCAATTTATAAAATAGACCCCTGTTAAAAAAAAACAAATCTAAAAAATAAAGTGCAGTACCGTGTCTACACACCTGGTGGCGCTAGAGGCGCACCAAACCACCACCAGTCGACTAGCCATACATCAATTACTATATAAACCAAGTTTCGTACAGATAAAACACACCGTTGCAGATATATGGACAGTTAAGATTCGGCCAATCAGATGCCCTTTATGCAAATGAGGGTGGTTACTAATGAGGGTGAAAGTCGTTTTTACCTCCCTACCTATATGCCATTTTAACCCTAACCTAACCATAGCCCCAAACTAACCCTAAACCCAAACTAACCATTAGGCCAAAGACTACTTTCAATATTTAACACAAAACAATAAAAAAATATGAACAAACAGTCGATCAAACTCATCTATCCATCTATCCATCTATCCATCTATCTATCCATCCATCCATCCATCACTCCATCACTCCATCACTCCATCACTCCATCCATCCATGTATAACACAGGCCTAAAAACATTCACTTTTTCAAACAAAAACTTTTTTTTTTTAACAAAAAGTGGTTTAAACTCATGTATCTATATATTCATCTATTCATCTATCTATCTATTTATCTATCTATCCATCCATCCATCCATCCATCCATCACTCCATCACTCCATCCATCCATGTATAACACAGGCCTAAAAACATTCACTTTTTCAAACAAAAACATATTTTTTTTAACAAAAAGTGGTTTAAACTCATGTATCTATATATTCATCTATTCATCTATCTATCCATCCATCCATCCATCACTCCATCACTCCATCCATCAATGTAACACAGGCCTAAAAAACATTCACTTTTTCAAACAAAAACATTTTTTTTAACAAAAACATTTTTTTTAACAAAAAGTTGTTTAAACTCATGTACCTATCTATCCATCCATCCATCCATCCATCCATCCATCCATCCATCCATCCATCCATCCATCCATCCATCACTCCATCCATCAATCTATCTATAGAAATAGACACTTACCTGTCAGCATTGGTGCTGTTTCAGCACTCGTGCTGATATGCACGGCAAATGCAACCATTTTGCATTGACAGGTGAACAGCTGGGGGAAAACTCAAGTTCAGTTTGCGTCAGGGCGTCTGCATGGATGCAGGGTCAAAGGCCAAAGGCCTGGCACGCTACCTCACCTAACCAGCTAACCCTACCCACCACCTGCACAAAAAAACAGAAAACAAAACCAAAAAACACTGACCACTGGCGGGACCTAAACAAACCCTACCCAAAATATACCAGGATAGACCACCCCTATATAAAATAACCCTACATACAACAGCAATTTATAAAATAGACCCCTGTTAAAAAAAAACAAATCTAAAAAATAAAGTGCAGTACCGTGTCTACACACCTGGTGGCGCTAGAGGCGCACCAAACCACCACCAGTCGACTAGCCATACATCAATTACTATATAAACCAAGTTTCGTACAGATAAAACACACCGTTGCAGATATATGGACAGTTAAGATTCGGCCAATCAGATGCCCTTTATGCAAATGAGGGTGGTTACTAATGAGGGTGAAAGTCGTTTTTACCTCCCTACCTATATGCCATTTTAACCCTAACCTAACCATAGCCCCAAACTAACCCTAAACCCAAACTAACCATTAGGCCAAAGACTACTTTCAATATTTAACACAAAACAATAAAAAAATATGAACAAACAGTCGATCAAACTCATCTATCCATCTATCCATCTATCCATCTATCTATCCATCCATCCATCCATCACTCCATCACTCCATCACTCCATCACTCCATCCATCCATGTATAACACAGGCCTAAAAACATTCACTTTTTCAAACAAAAACTTTTTTTTTTAACAAAAAGTGGTTTAAACTCATGTATCTATATATTCATCTATTCATCTATCTATCTATTTATCTATCTATCCATCCATCCATCCATCACTCCATCACTCCATCCATCCATGTATAACACAGGCCTAAAAACATTCACTTTTTCAAACAAAAACATATTTTTTTTAACAAAAAGTGGTTTAAACTCATGTATCTATATATTCATCTATTCATCTATCTATCCATCCATCCATCCATCACTCCATCACTCCATCCATCAATGTAACACAGGCCTAAAAAACATTCACTTTTTCAAACAAAAACATTTTTTTTAACAAAAACATTTTTTTTAACAAAAAGTTGTTTAAACTCATGTACCTATCTATCCATCCATCCATCCATCCATCCATCCATCCATCCATCCATCCATCCATCCATCCATCCATCACTCCATCCATCAATCTATCTATAGAAATAGACACTTACCTGTCAGCATTGGTGCTGTTTCAGCACTCGTGCTGATATGCACGGCAAATGCAACCATTTTGCATTGACAGGTGAACAGCTGGGGGAAAACTCAAGTTCAGTTTGCGTCAGGGCGTCTGCATGGATGCAGGGTCAAAGGCCAAAGGCCTGGCACGCTACCTCACCTAACCAGCTAACCCTACCCACCACCTGCACAAAAAAACAGAAAACAAAACCAAAAAACACTGACCACTGGCGGGACCTAAACAAACCCTACCCAAAATATACCAGGATAGACCACCCCTATATAAAATAACCCTACATACAACAGCAATTTATAAAATAGACCCCTGTTAAAAAAAAACAAATCTAAAAAATAAAGTGCAGTACCGTGTCTACACACCTGGTGGCGCTAGAGGCGCACCAAACCACCACCAGTCGACTAGCCATACATCAATTACTATATAAACCAAGTTTCGTACAGATAAAACACACCGTTGCAGATATATGGACAGTTAAGATTCGGCCAATCAGATGCCCTTTATGCAAATGAGGGTGGTTACTAATGAGGGTGAAAGTCGTTTTTACCTCCCTACCTATATGCCATTTTAACCCTAACCTAACCATAGCCCCAAACTAACCCTAAACCCAAACTAACCATTAGGCCAAAGACTACTTTCAATATTTAACACAAAACAATAAAAAAATATGAACAAACAGTCGATCAAACTCATCTATCCATCTATCCATCTATCCATCTATCTATCCATCCATCCATCCATCACTCCATCACTCCATCACTCCATCACTCCATCCATCCATGTATAACACAGGCCTAAAAACATTCACTTTTTCAAACAAAAACTTTTTTTTTTTAACAAAAAGTGGTTTAAACTCATGTATCTATATATTCATCTATTCATCTATCTATCTATTTATCTATCTATCCATCCATCCATCCATCCATCCATCACTCCATCACTCCATCCATCCATGTATAACACAGGCCTAAAAACATTCACTTTTTCAAACAAAAACATATTTTTTTTAACAAAAAGTGGTTTAAACTCATGTATCTATATATTCATCTATTCATCTATCTATCCATCCATCCATCCATCACTCCATCACTCCATCCATCAATGTAACACAGGCCTAAAAAACATTCACTTTTTCAAACAAAAACATTTTTTTTAACAAAAACATTTTTTTTAACAAAAAGTTGTTTAAACTCATGTACCTATCTATCCATCCATCCATCCATCCATCCATCCATCCATCCATCCATCCATCCATCCATCCATCACTCCATCCATCAATCTATCTATAGAAATAGACACTTACCTGTCAGCATTGGTGCTGTTTCAGCACTCGTGCTGATATGCACGGCAAATGCAACCATTTTGCATTGACAGGTGAACAGCTGGGGGAAAACTCAAGTTCAGTTTGCGTCAGGGCGTCTGCATGGATGCAGGGTCAAAGGCCAAAGGCCTGGCACGCTACCTCACCTAACCAGCTAACCCTACCCACCACCTGCACAAAAAAACAGAAAACAAAACCAAAAAACACTGACCACTGGCGGGACCTAAACAAACCCTACCCAAAATATACCAGGATAGACCACCCCTATATAAAATAACCCTACATACAACAGCAATTTATAAAATAGACCCCTGTTAAAAAAAAACAAATCTAAAAAATAAAGTGCAGTACCGTGTCTACACACCTGGTGGCGCTAGAGGCGCACCAAACCACCACCAGTCGACTAGCCATACATCAATTACTATATAAACCAAGTTTCGTACAGATAAAACACACCGTTGCAGATATATGGACAGTTAAGATTCGGCCAATCAGATGCCCTTTATGCAAATGAGGGTGGTTACTAATGAGGGTGAAAGTCGTTTTTACCTCCCTACCTATATGCCATTTTAACCCTAACCTAACCATAGCCCCAAACTAACCCTAAACCCAAACTAACCATTAGGCCAAAGACTACTTTCAATATTTAACACAAAACAATAAAAAAATATGAACAAACAGTCGATCAAACTCATCTATCCATCTATCCATCTATCCATCTATCTATCCATCCATCCATCCATCACTCCATCACTCCATCACTCCATCACTCCATCCATCCATGTATAACACAGGCCTAAAAACATTCACTTTTTCAAACAAAAACTTTTTTTTTTAACAAAAAGTGGTTTAAACTCATGTATCTATATATTCATCTATTCATCTATCTATCTATTTATCTATCTATCCATCCATCCATCCATCACTCCATCACTCCATCCATCCATGTATAACACAGGCCTAAAAACATTCACTTTTTCAAACAAAAACATATTTTTTTTAACAAAAAGTGGTTTAAACTCATGTATCTATATATTCATCTATTCATCTATCTATCCATCCATCCATCCATCACTCCATCACTCCATCCATCAATGTAACACAGGCCTAAAAAACATTCACTTTTTCAAACAAAAACATTTTTTTTAACAAAAACATTTTTTTTAACAAAAAGTTGTTTAAACTCATGTACCTATCTATCCATCCATCCATCCATCCATCCATCCATCCATCCATCCATCCATCCATCCATCCATCCATCACTCCATCCATCAATCTATCTATAGAAATAGACACTTACCTGTCAGCATTGGTGCTGTTTCAGCACTCGTGCTGATATGCACGGCAAATGCAACCATTTTGCATTGACAGGTGAACAGCTGGGGGAAAACTCAAGTTCAGTTTGCGTCAGGGCGTCTGCATGGATGCAGGGTCAAAGGCCAAAGGCCTGGCACGCTACCTCACCTAACCAGCTAACCCTACCCACCACCTGCACAAAAAAACAGAAAACAAAACCAAAAAACACTGACCACTGGCGGGACCTAAACAAACCCTACCCAAAATATACCAGGATAGACCACCCCTATATAAAATAACCCTACATACAACAGCAATTTATAAAATAGACCCCTGTTAAAAAAAAACAAATCTAAAAAATAAAGTGCAGTACCGTGTCTACACACCTGGTGGCGCTAGAGGCGCACCAAACCACCACCAGTCGACTAGCCATACATCAATTACTATATAAACCAAGTTTCGTACAGATAAAACACACCGTTGCAGATATATGGACAGTTAAGATTCGGCCAATCAGATGCCCTTTATGCAAATGAGGGTGGTTACTAATGAGGGTGAAAGTCGTTTTTACCTCCCTACCTATATGCCATTTTAACCCTAACCTAACCATAGCCCCAAACTAACCCTAAACCCAAACTAACCATTAGGCCAAAGACTACTTTCAATATTTAACACAAAACAATAAAAAAATATGAACAAACAGTCGATCAAACTCATCTATCCATCTATCCATCTATCCATCTATCTATCCATCCATCCATCCATCACTCCATCACTCCATCACTCCATCACTCCATCCATCCATGTATAACACAGGCCTAAAAACATTCACTTTTTCAAACAAAAACTTTTTTTTTTTAACAAAAAGTGGTTTAAACTCATGTATCTATATATTCATCTATTCATCTATCTATCTATTTATCTATCTATCATCCATCCATCCATCCATCCATCACTCCATCACTCCATCCATCCATGTATAACACAGGCCTAAAAACATTCACTTTTTCAAACAAAAACATATTTTTTTTAACAAAAAGTGGTTTAAACTCATGTATCTATATATTCATCTATTCATCTATCTATCCATCCATCCATCCATCACTCCATCACTCCATCCATCAATGTAACACAGGCCTAAAAAACATTCACTTTTTCAAACAAAAACATTTTTTTTAACAAAAACATTTTTTTTAACAAAAAGTTGTTTAAACTCATGTACCTATCTATCCATCCATCCATCCATCCATCCATCCATCCATCCATCCATCCATCCATCCATCCATCCATCACTCCATCCATCAATCTATCTATAGAAATAGACACTTACCTGTCAGCATTGGTGCTGTTTCAGCACTCGTGCTGATATGCACGGCAAATGCAACCATTTTGCATTGACAGGTGAACAGCTGGGGGAAAACTCAAGTTCAGTTTGCGTCAGGGCGTCTGCATGGATGCAGGGTCAAAGGCCAAAGGCCTGGCACGCTACCTCACCTAACCAGCTAACCCTACCCACCACCTGCACAAAAAAACAGAAAACAAAACCAAAAAACACTGACCACTGGCGGGACCTAAACAAACCCTACCCAAAATATACCAGGATAGACCACCCCTATATAAAATAACCCTACATACAACAGCAATTTATAAAATAGACCCCTGTTAAAAAAAAACAAATCTAAAAAATAAAGTGCAGTACCGTGTCTACACACCTGGTGGCGCTAGAGGCGCACCAAACCACCACCAGTCGACTAGCCATACATCAATTACTATATAAACCAAGTTTCGTACAGATAAAACACACCGTTGCAGATATATGGACAGTTAAGATTCGGCCAATCAGATGCCCTTTATGCAAATGAGGGTGGTTACTAATGAGGGTGAAAGTCGTTTTTACCTCCCTACCTATATGCCATTTTAACCCTAACCTAACCATAGCCCCAAACTAACCCTAAACCCAAACTAACCATTAGGCCAAAGACTACTTTCAATATTTAACACAAAACAATAAAAAAATATGAACAAACAGTCGATCAAACTCATCTATCCATCTATCCATCTATCCATCTATCTATCCATCCATCCATCCATCACTCCATCACTCCATCACTCCATCACTCCATCCATCCATGTATAACACAGGCCTAAAAACATTCACTTTTTCAAACAAAAACTTTTTTTTTTAACAAAAAGTGGTTTAAACTCATGTATCTATATATTCATCTATTCATCTATCTATCTATTTATCTATCTATCCATCCATCCATCCATCACTCCATCACTCCATCCATCCATGTATAACACAGGCCTAAAAACATTCACTTTTTCAAACAAAAACATATTTTTTTTAACAAAAAGTGGTTTAAACTCATGTATCTATATATTCATCTATTCATCTATCTATCCATCCATCCATCCATCACTCCATCACTCCATCCATCAATGTAACACAGGCCTAAAAAACATTCACTTTTTCAAACAAAAACATTTTTTTTAACAAAAACATTTTTTTTAACAAAAAGTTGTTTAAACTCATGTACCTATCTATCCATCCATCCATCCATCCATCCATCCATCCATCCATCCATCCATCCATCCATCCATCCATCACTCCATCCATCAATCTATCTATAGAAATAGACACTTACCTGTCAGCATTGGTGCTGTTTCAGCACTCGTGCTGATATGCACGGCAAATGCAACCATTTTGCATTGACAGGTGAACAGCTGGGGGAAAACTCAAGTTCAGTTTGCGTCAGGGCGTCTGCATGGATGCAGGGTCAAAGGCCAAAGGCCTGGCACGCTACCTCACCTAACCAGCTAACCCTACCCACCACCTGCACAAAAAAACAGAAAACAAAACCAAAAAACACTGACCACTGGCGGGACCTAAACAAACCCTACCCAAAATATACCAGGATAGACCACCCCTATATAAAATAACCCTACATACAACAGCAATTTATAAAATAGACCCCTGTTAAAAAAAAACAAATCTAAAAAATAAAGTGCAGTACCGTGTCTACACACCTGGTGGCGCTAGAGGCGCACCAAACCACCACCAGTCGACTAGCCATACATCAATTACTATATAAACCAAGTTTCGTACAGATAAAACACACCGTTGCAGATATATGGACAGTTAAGATTCGGCCAATCAGATGCCCTTTATGCAAATGAGGGTGGTTACTAATGAGGGTGAAAGTCGTTTTTACCTCCCTACCTATATGCCATTTTAACCCTAACCTAACCATAGCCCCAAACTAACCCTAAACCCAAACTAACCATTAGGCCAAAGACTACTTTCAATATTTAACACAAAACAATAAAAAAATATGAACAAACAGTCGATCAAACTCATCTATCCATCTATCCATCTATCCATCTATCTATCCATCCATCCATCCATCACTCCATCACTCCATCACTCCATCACTCCATCCATCCATGTATAACACAGGCCTAAAAACATTCACTTTTTCAAACAAAAACTTTTTTTTTTTAACAAAAAGTGGTTTAAACTCATGTATCTATATATTCATCTATTCATCTATCTATCTATTTATCTATCTATCCATCCATCCATCCATCCATCCATCACTCCATCACTCCATCCATCCATGTATAACACAGGCCTAAAAACATTCACTTTTTCAAACAAAAACATATTTTTTTTAACAAAAAGTGGTTTAAACTCATGTATCTATATATTCATCTATTCATCTATCTATCCATCCATCCATCCATCACTCCATCACTCCATCCATCAATGTAACACAGGCCTAAAAAACATTCACTTTTTCAAACAAAAACATTTTTTTTAACAAAAACATTTTTTTTAACAAAAAGTTGTTTAAACTCATGTACCTATCTATCCATCCATCCATCCATCCATCCATCCATCCATCCATCCATCCATCCATCCATCCATCCATCACTCCATCCATCAATCTATCTATAGAAATAGACACTTACCTGTCAGCATTGGTGCTGTTTCAGCACTCGTGCTGATATGCACGGCAAATGCAACCATTTTGCATTGACAGGTGAACAGCTGGGGGAAAACTCAAGTTCAGTTTGCGTCAGGGCGTCTGCATGGATGCAGGGTCAAAGGCCAAAGGCCTGGCACGCTACCTCACCTAACCAGCTAACCCTACCCACCACCTGCACAAAAAAACAGAAAACAAAACCAAAAAACACTGACCACTGGCGGGACCTAAACAAACCCTACCCAAAATATACCAGGATAGACCACCCCTATATAAAATAACCCTACATACAACAGCAATTTATAAAATAGACCCCTGTTAAAAAAAAACAAATCTAAAAAATAAAGTGCAGTACCGTGTCTACACACCTGGTGGCGCTAGAGGCGCACCAAACCACCACCAGTCGACTAGCCATACATCAATTACTATATAAACCAAGTTTCGTACAGATAAAACACACCGTTGCAGATATATGGACAGTTAAGATTCGGCCAATCAGATGCCCTTTATGCAAATGAGGGTGGTTACTAATGAGGGTGAAAGTCGTTTTTACCTCCCTACCTATATGCCATTTTAACCCTAACCTAACCATAGCCCCAAACTAACCCTAAACCCAAACTAACCATTAGGCCAAAGACTACTTTCAATATTTAACACAAAACAATAAAAAAATATGAACAAACAGTCGATCAAACTCATCTATCCATCTATCCATCTATCCATCTATCTATCCATCCATCCATCCATCACTCCATCACTCCATCACTCCATCACTCCATCCATCCATGTATAACACAGGCCTAAAAACATTCACTTTTTCAAACAAAAACTTTTTTTTTTAACAAAAAGTGGTTTAAACTCATGTATCTATATATTCATCTATTCATCTATCTATCTATTTATCTATCTATCCATCCATCCATCCATCCATCCATCACTCCATCACTCCATCCATCCATGTATAACACAGGCCTAAAAACATTCACTTTTTCAAACAAAAACATATTTTTTTTAACAAAAAGTGGTTTAAACTCATGTATCTATATATTCATCTATTCATCTATCTATCCATCCATCCATCCATCACTCCATCACTCCATCCATCAATGTAACACAGGCCTAAAAAACATTCACTTTTTCAAACAAAAACATTTTTTTTAACAAAAACATTTTTTTTAACAAAAAGTTGTTTAAACTCATGTACCTATCTATCCATCCATCCATCCATCCATCCATCCATCCATCCATCCATCCATCCATCCATCCATCCATCACTCCATCCATCAATCTATCTATAGAAATAGACACTTACCTGTCAGCATTGGTGCTGTTTCAGCACTCGTGCTGATATGCACGGCAAATGCAACCATTTTGCATTGACAGGTGAACAGCTGGGGGAAAACTCAAGTTCAGTTTGCGTCAGGGCGTCTGCATGGATGCAGGGTCAAAGGCCAAAGGCCTGGCACGCTACCTCACCTAACCAGCTAACCCTACCCACCACCTGCACAAAAAAACAGAAAACAAAACCAAAAAACACTGACCACTGGCGGGACCTAAACAAACCCTACCCAAAATATACCAGGATAGACCACCCCTATATAAAATAACCCTACATACAACAGCAATTTATAAAATAGACCCCTGTTAAAAAAAAACAAATCTAAAAAATAAAGTGCAGTACCGTGTCTACACACCTGGTGGCGCTAGAGGCGCACCAAACCACCACCAGTCGACTAGCCATACATCAATTACTATATAAACCAAGTTTCGTACAGATAAAACACACCGTTGCAGATATATGGACAGTTAAGATTCGGCCAATCAGATGCCCTTTATGCAAATGAGGGTGGTTACTAATGAGGGTGAAAGTCGTTTTTACCTCCCTACCTATATGCCATTTTAACCCTAACCTAACCATAGCCCCAAACTAACCCTAAACCCAAACTAACCATTAGGCCAAAGACTACTTTCAATATTTAACACAAAACAATAAAAAAATATGAACAAACAGTCGATCAAACTCATCTATCCATCTATCCATCTATCCATCTATCTATCCATCCATCCATCCATCACTCCATCACTCCATCACTCCATCACTCCATCCATCCATGTATAACACAGGCCTAAAAACATTCACTTTTTCAAACAAAAACTTTTTTTTTTAACAAAAAGTGGTTTAAACTCATGTATCTATATATTCATCTATTCATCTATCTATCTATTTATCTATCTATCCATCCATCCATCCATCACTCCATCACTCCATCCATCCATGTATAACACAGGCCTAAAAACATTCACTTTTTCAAACAAAAACATATTTTTTTTAACAAAAAGTGGTTTAAACTCATGTATCTATATATTCATCTATTCATCTATCTATCCATCCATCCATCCATCACTCCATCACTCCATCCATCAATGTAACACAGGCCTAAAAAACATTCACTTTTTCAAACAAAAACATTTTTTTTAACAAAAACATTTTTTTTAACAAAAAGTTGTTTAAACTCATGTACCTATCTATCCATCCATCCATCCATCCATCCATCCATCCATCCATCCATCCATCCATCCATCCATCCATCACTCCATCCATCAATCTATCTATAGAAATAGACACTTACCTGTCAGCATTGGTGCTGTTTCAGCACTCGTGCTGATATGCACGGCAAATGCAACCATTTTGCATTGACAGGTGAACAGCTGGGGGAAAACTCAAGTTCAGTTTGCGTCAGGGCGTCTGCATGGATGCAGGGTCAAAGGCCAAAGGCCTGGCACGCTACCTCACCTAACCAGCTAACCCTACCCACCACCTGCACAAAAAAACAGAAAACAAAACCAAAAAACACTGACCACTGGCGGGACCTAAACAAACCCTACCCAAAATATACCAGGATAGACCACCCCTATATAAAATAACCCTACATACAACAGCAATTTATAAAATAGACCCCTGTTAAAAAAAAACAAATCTAAAAAATAAAGTGCAGTACCGTGTCTACACACCTGGTGGCGCTAGAGGCGCACCAAACCACCACCAGTCGACTAGCCATACATCAATTACTATATAAACCAAGTTTCGTACAGATAAAACACACCGTTGCAGATATATGGACAGTTAAGATTCGGCCAATCAGATGCCCTTTATGCAAATGAGGGTGGTTACTAATGAGGGTGAAAGTCGTTTTTACCTCCCTACCTATATGCCATTTTAACCCTAACCTAACCATAGCCCCAAACTAACCCTAAACCCAAACTAACCATTAGGCCAAAGACTACTTTCAATATTTAACACAAAACAATAAAAAAATATGAACAAACAGTCGATCAAACTCATCTATCCATCTATCCATCTATCCATCTATCTATCCATCCATCCATCCATCACTCCATCACTCCATCACTCCATCACTCCATCCATCCATGTATAACACAGGCCTAAAAACATTCACTTTTTCAAACAAAAACTTTTTTTTTTTAACAAAAAGTGGTTTAAACTCATGTATCTATATATTCATCTATTCATCTATCTATCTATTTATCTATCTATCCATCCATCCATCCATCCATCCATCACTCCATCACTCCATCCATCCATGTATAACACAGGCCTAAAAACATTCACTTTTTCAAACAAAAACATATTTTTTTTAACAAAAAGTGGTTTAAACTCATGTATCTATATATTCATCTATTCATCTATCTATCCATCCATCCATCCATCACTCCATCACTCCATCCATCAATGTAACACAGGCCTAAAAAACATTCACTTTTTCAAACAAAAACATTTTTTTTAACAAAAACATTTTTTTTAACAAAAAGTTGTTTAAACTCATGTACCTATCTATCCATCCATCCATCCATCCATCCATCCATCCATCCATCCATCCATCCATCCATCCATCCATCACTCCATCCATCAATCTATCTATAGAAATAGACACTTACCTGTCAGCATTGGTGCTGTTTCAGCACTCGTGCTGATATGCACGGCAAATGCAACCATTTTGCATTGACAGGTGAACAGCTGGGGGAAAACTCAAGTTCAGTTTGCGTCAGGGCGTCTGCATGGATGCAGGGTCAAAGGCCAAAGGCCTGGCACGCTACCTCACCTAACCAGCTAACCCTACCCACCACCTGCACAAAAAAACAGAAAACAAAACCAAAAAACACTGACCACTGGCGGGACCTAAACAAACCCTACCCAAAATATACCAGGATAGACCACCCCTATATAAAATAACCCTACATACAACAGCAATTTATAAAATAGACCCCTGTTAAAAAAAAACAAATCTAAAAAATAAAGTGCAGTACCGTGTCTACACACCTGGTGGCGCTAGAGGCGCACCAAACCACCACCAGTCGACTAGCCATACATCAATTACTATATAAACCAAGTTTCGTACAGATAAAACACACCGTTGCAGATATATGGACAGTTAAGATTCGGCCAATCAGATGCCCTTTATGCAAATGAGGGTGGTTACTAATGAGGGTGAAAGTCGTTTTTACCTCCCTACCTATATGCCATTTTAACCCTAACCTAACCATAGCCCCAAACTAACCCTAAACCCAAACTAACCATTAGGCCAAAGACTACTTTCAATATTTAACACAAAACAATAAAAAAATATGAACAAACAGTCGATCAAACTCATCTATCCATCTATCCATCTATCCATCTATCTATCCATCCATCCATCCATCACTCCATCACTCCATCACTCCATCACTCCATCCATCCATGTATAACACAGGCCTAAAAACATTCACTTTTTCAAACAAAAACTTTTTTTTTTAACAAAAAGTGGTTTAAACTCATGTATCTATATATTCATCTATTCATCTATCTATCTATTTATCTATCTATCCATCCATCCATCCATCACTCCATCACTCCATCCATCCATGTATAACACAGGCCTAAAAACATTCACTTTTTCAAACAAAAACATATTTTTTTTAACAAAAAGTGGTTTAAACTCATGTATCTATATATTCATCTATTCATCTATCTATCCATCCATCCATCCATCACTCCATCACTCCATCCATCAATGTAACACAGGCCTAAAAAACATTCACTTTTTCAAACAAAAACATTTTTTTTAACAAAAACATTTTTTTTAACAAAAAGTTGTTTAAACTCATGTACCTATCTATCCATCCATCCATCCATCCATCCATCCATCCATCCATCCATCCATCCATCCATCCATCCATCACTCCATCCATCAATCTATCTATAGAAATAGACACTTACCTGTCAGCATTGGTGCTGTTTCAGCACTCGTGCTGATATGCACGGCAAATGCAACCATTTTGCATTGACAGGTGAACAGCTGGGGGAAAACTCAAGTTCAGTTTGCGTCAGGGCGTCTGCATGGATGCAGGGTCAAAGGCCAAAGGCCTGGCACGCTACCTCACCTAACCAGCTAACCCTACCCACCACCTGCACAAAAAAACAGAAAACAAAACCAAAAAACACTGACCACTGGCGGGACCTAAACAAACCCTACCCAAAATATACCAGGATAGACCACCCCTATATAAAATAACCCTACATACAACAGCAATTTATAAAATAGACCCCTGTTAAAAAAAAACAAATCTAAAAAATAAAGTGCAGTACCGTGTCTACACACCTGGTGGCGCTAGAGGCGCACCAAACCACCACCAGTCGACTAGCCATACATCAATTACTATATAAACCAAGTTTCGTACAGATAAAACACACCGTTGCAGATATATGGACAGTTAAGATTCGGCCAATCAGATGCCCTTTATGCAAATGAGGGTGGTTACTAATGAGGGTGAAAGTCGTTTTTACCTCCCTACCTATATGCCATTTTAACCCTAACCTAACCATAGCCCCAAACTAACCCTAAACCCAAACTAACCATTAGGCCAAAGACTACTTTCAATATTTAACACAAAACAATAAAAAAATATGAACAAACAGTCGATCAAACTCATCTATCCATCTATCCATCTATCCATCTATCTATCCATCCATCCATCCATCACTCCATCACTCCATCACTCCATCACTCCATCCATCCATGTATAACACAGGCCTAAAAACATTCACTTTTTCAAACAAAAACTTTTTTTTTTTAACAAAAAGTGGTTTAAACTCATGTATCTATATATTCATCTATTCATCTATCTATCTATTTATCTATCTATCCATCCATCCATCCATCCATCCATCACTCCATCACTCCATCCATCCATGTATAACACAGGCCTAAAAACATTCACTTTTTCAAACAAAAACATATTTTTTTTAACAAAAAGTGGTTTAAACTCATGTATCTATATATTCATCTATTCATCTATCTATCCATCCATCCATCCATCACTCCATCACTCCATCCATCAATGTAACACAGGCCTAAAAAACATTCACTTTTTCAAACAAAAACATTTTTTTTAACAAAAACATTTTTTTTAACAAAAAGTTGTTTAAACTCATGTACCTATCTATCCATCCATCCATCCATCCATCCATCCATCCATCCATCCATCCATCCATCCATCCATCCATCACTCCATCCATCAATCTATCTATAGAAATAGACACTTACCTGTCAGCATTGGTGCTGTTTCAGCACTCGTGCTGATATGCACGGCAAATGCAACCATTTTGCATTGACAGGTGAACAGCTGGGGGAAAACTCAAGTTCAGTTTGCGTCAGGGCGTCTGCATGGATGCAGGGTCAAAGGCCAAAGGCCTGGCACGCTACCTCACCTAACCAGCTAACCCTACCCACCACCTGCACAAAAAAACAGAAAACAAAACCAAAAAACACTGACCACTGGCGGGACCTAAACAAACCCTACCCAAAATATACCAGGATAGACCACCCCTATATAAAATAACCCTACATACAACAGCAATTTATAAAATAGACCCCTGTTAAAAAAAAACAAATCTAAAAAATAAAGTGCAGTACCGTGTCTACACACCTGGTGGCGCTAGAGGCGCACCAAACCACCACCAGTCGACTAGCCATACATCAATTACTATATAAACCAAGTTTCGTACAGATAAAACACACCGTTGCAGATATATGGACAGTTAAGATTCGGCCAATCAGATGCCCTTTATGCAAATGAGGGTGGTTACTAATGAGGGTGAAAGTCGTTTTTACCTCCCTACCTATATGCCATTTTAACCCTAACCTAACCATAGCCCCAAACTAACCCTAAACCCAAACTAACCATTAGGCCAAAGACTACTTTCAATATTTAACACAAAACAATAAAAAAATATGAACAAACAGTCGATCAAACTCATCTATCCATCTATCCATCTATCCATCTATCTATCCATCCATCCATCCATCACTCCATCACTCCATCACTCCATCACTCCATCCATCCATGTATAACACAGGCCTAAAAACATTCACTTTTTCAAACAAAAACTTTTTTTTTTAACAAAAAGTGGTTTAAACTCATGTATCTATATATTCATCTATTCATCTATCTATCTATTTATCTATCTATCCATCCATCCATCCATCACTCCATCACTCCATCCATCCATGTATAACACAGGCCTAAAAACATTCACTTTTTCAAACAAAAACATATTTTTTTTAACAAAAAGTGGTTTAAACTCATGTATCTATATATTCATCTATTCATCTATCCATCCATCCATCCATCACTCCATCACTCCATCCATCAATGTAACACAGGCCTAAAAAACATTCACTTTTTCAAACAAAAACATTTTTTTTAACAAAAACATTTTTTTTAACAAAAAGTTGTTTAAACTCATGTACCTATCTATCCATCCATCCATCCATCCATCCATCCATCCATCCATCCATCCATCCATCCATCCATCCATCCATCACTCCATCCATCAATCTATCTATAGAAATAGACACTTACCTGTCAGCATTGGTGCTGTTTCAGCACTCGTGCTGATATGCACGGCAAATGCAACCATTTTGCATTGACAGGTGAACAGCTGGGGGAAAACTCAAGTTCAGTTTGCGTCAGGGCGTCTGCATGGATGCAGGGTCAAAGGCCAAAGGCCTGGCACGCTACCTCACCTAACCAGCTAACCCTACCCACCACCTGCACAAAAAAACAGAAAACAAAACCAAAAAACACTGACCACTGGCGGGACCTAAACAAACCCTACCCAAAATATACCAGGATAGACCACCCCTATATAAAATAACCCTACATACAACAGCAATTTATAAAATAGACCCCTGTTAAAAAAAAACAAATCTAAAAAATAAAGTGCAGTACCGTGTCTACACACCTGGTGGCGCTAGAGGCGCACCAAACCACCACCAGTCGACTAGCCATACATCAATTACTATATAAACCAAGTTTCGTACAGATAAAACACACCGTTGCAGATATATGGACAGTTAAGATTCGGCCAATCAGATGCCCT
>NC_138244.1:37500-75000 GCF_964197995.2 Scardinius erythrophthalmus
CTCCACGTACCTCACACACTCGCACCTCACACACTCATACCTCACACACTCGCACCTCACACACTCGTACCTCACACACACACACTCATACTCACACTTCACACACTCGCACCTCACACACTCATACTAACACTTCACACACTTGTACTTCACACACTCGCACCTCACACACTCGCACCTCACACACTCGTACCTCACACTCGCACCTCACACGTTACACGTACCTCACACACTCATACCTCACACACTCGCACCTCACACACACACACACACTCATACTCACACTTCACACACTCGCACCTCACACACTCATACTCACACTTCACACACTTGTACTTCACACACTCATACCTTGCACGTTACACATACCTCGCATTTAACACACTCATACCTCGCACTCACACACTCGTACCTCGCACTCACACACTCATACTTCGCTCTTCACACACTAGCAACCCCACACATGTTACACGTACCTCACACACTCATACCTTGCACACTCACACTTCACACACTCGTACTTTACACTCGTACCTCGCACACTCACACTTCACACACTCACACACTAGTACCTCGCGCACTCACACTTCACACACTCGCGCACTCACACTTCACACACTCGTACCTCGCACACTCACACTTAACACACTCGCACTTCACACTCGTACCTCGCACACTCGTACTTCATACTGGCACTCACACTTCACACACTCGTACTTTACACTCGTACCTCGCACACTCACACTTCACACACTCGTACCTCGCGCACTCACACTTCACACACTCACACACTCGTACTTCACACTCGCACCTCGCACACTCACACTTAACACACTCGCACTTCACACTCGTACCTTGCACACTCGTACTTCATACTGGCACTCACACTTCACACACACACACACTCGTACCTCACACACTCATACCTTGCACACTCACACTTCACACACTCGTACTTTACACTCGTACCTCGCACACTCACACTTCACACACTCACACACTAGTACCTCGCGCACTCACACTTCACACACTCGCACACTCGTACTTCACACTCGTACCTCGCACACTCACACTTAACACACTCGTACCTCGCACACTCGTACTTCATACTGGCACTCACACTTCACACACTCGTACTTTACACTCGTACCTCGCACACTCACACTTCACACTCGTACCTCGCGCACTCACACTTCACACACTCGCACACTCGTACTTCACACTCGTACCTCGCACACTCACACTTAACACACTCGCACTTCACACTCGTACCTTGCACACTCGTACTTCATACTGGCACTCATATCTCACACACTCGTACTTCACACACTCACATTCATACCTCTCACACTTTGTACTTCACACACTTGTACCTCGCACACTCGTACTTCACAATCAAACCTCACACACTCGTACTTCACACTCGCACTCATATCTCACACACTCGTACTTCACACACTCACATTCATACCTCACACACTTGTACCTCGCAAACTCACACTTCGCACACTCGTACTTCACTCACACTCATACCTCATACTCGTACCTTGCACACTCACACTTCACACACACACACACACACACTCGTACTTTACACTCGTACCTCGCGCACTCACACTTCACACACTCGTACTTCACACTCGTACCTCGCACAAACACTTCACTCATACCTCGCACACTCACACTCATTCTTCACACATGCACTTCACACACTCGCACGTACCTCACGCACTCGTACCTCACACTCACACCCATACCTCACACACTCGAACTTCACACACACACATTCTTCAGGCATGTGATTGGCTAAGGACAAAAAAGCAAGAAAATATACCGAGACCCCCCCGCCCGCCCCGCCGATCAAACTGAGACCCCCCCCCCCCACACACAAAAAAAGAGGGAGGTTATCGAAGCCCTCACCCCACAGCAAATATCCAGATACTTACATAATTGTGATGAATTTAATCCTTTGTAAGTGATCATTTTGCAGTGTAAGATTACAGTTAACACCTTTAAATATTACATAAATGTATTATTATGTATTTTTATTAAACTTAGTGGGTGTATAAATCAGCAGCAAAAAGTAATTCTTGAAAAAATCTGCACAGTAATTTTATCAAATCTAAAATGTTAATAAAAACAAATTACTATTATTACTCTTATAAAATTCAATCAGGTAATCATACATTTCACAATTTTATATTTATATATGAATGTCAAGAATTCAGAAGTGTGTATATTTATATAGCCTACACTACACTACACTACACTACACAGAAATAACATACAATTAAATTATGCTTATTTTAAATGTATTGTGCAGGCTAGGTATACAAAAATATAGGCTTTTGAAAATATGAAACGCTTCAAAACAGAGCGCACAAAGCGCGTATGCGCATCGCCGGCGCAGAATGATGTGCTCAAAGCAACATGGAGTCACAGTGTTCAGCGCTGCGCTGCACAAGTGCGCATTTAAAAGTTCACGGCACAAAGCGAAGAAATGTCGAGCGCACAAATCCTAGTGTCTATCTGTCCAACAGTTTATTGATCATTTGTTTCTTCACAGTTTTAAATTCCAGTTATTGTGCGTTTGATGCCGATTTAGTCCTTGTGATGTGTGATCTAACAGGCACACGGTAGCGAGTCGTTTAAAAACAGCAACAAACTCCAACAAAATAAAGTCATTTTAGGCCAATCCACAGCCTTTTCTCTACAGATCAAGCATTATAATGTGAATATCATATTGGAGAGAGTTCTACCGTGCTTGTATGCTGCTGTAACCGGAAGAGGCGCGTGCGCTGTTTGTATACTGAATGGAGAATCATTGACAGCCGCAGAGGAGGGAGAACTTTAATGATGTAAATAGACTTCTGTCCCTCACATTAAGCTATGAAATAGGCTTCAGATGAATTTGTCACCCAAACTGACGTGAAAAAAGCGGGAGGCACCGAAAAGCGCACTGTATGCATCCCTGTACTTGGAAAGGAAGGAAAAAAGCATTTCTTTGCCATCTGTAAGCATGGTGACGTGCCGTCCGGTGTGGCCCTGTTGCACGGGGATGGCAACTATGGTTCCGTCCCGGGTTACCATGGTGACGGCTGTGAGAACATCCCCCCCCCCCTGTTTTTTTTTTTTACAGATCTGCATGATTAACGTAGGTCACATTTTCAGGTCGGAAAATCCGGAAAAATCACATCCCTGAGTCTTACTTCACACTCACACTCATTCCTCGCACACTCGAACTTCACACTCACACCTCACCCATTCACACTTCACACTCTCATACCTCACATACTCATACACTCATATCTCGGCACACTCACACTGATACTTCACACACTCATACCTTGCACACTCGTACTTCACACTCACACCTCATGCATTCGCACTTCACACACTCATACCTCGCACACTCACACTCGTACCTCACACACTCGCAACTCAAACTCACACTCGTACCTCACACACTCACTTCACACTCGTACTTCGCACACTCGCACCTCACACACTTAGCCACTCGCATCATATTTATTTCGCCATGTCGTCTAATTTGTCCTGCCATTCATGCTTAAGACATTAATATCGGCCCTTAATCTGCACGTTTACACACACCAGCCGACATCTGGTTCCACACGCGCCAACAGAGACCAGTTCTAACGCACTGATGAAGATCCAGCAGAGCCTGAAGCTGTTCTGTGGTTGAGCACAGACGAGCACTGAACACTATTGACCAGAACATGTCACCGCTGTCTTATAAACACCTCAGGAACTGTGGACACTTGTGGAGAAGTTCAACATGATGATGAGATGATCAGTGTAACTCCACAACAACTACAGAAATGTCTCCACTAACATTCAGAAGCTCTTCCTGAGTCTCTCCGTAAGGCTGCACTCGCTACTGGTTATTCTGGGATTCTGGATGAGGGAGATTGGCCTGTTCTGTTATTGCCGGAGTTTCTGAAGCTCGTGTAAAGACTCCGCCCTCTTCTGAACGGAGGCGGGGCTAAAGCTCATTTGCATTTAAAGAGACACACACAAGGGGCAAATTTGACAAGCTATTATAAATGATCTGGCATTTTGAGCTGAAATTTCACAGACACATTCTGGGGACACCATAGCTTTATATCACATCTTGTGAAGTCAAGTCAAGTCAAGTCATCTTCATTTATATAGCGCTTTTAACAATGTAGATTGTCTCAAAGCAGCTTTACAGAGATAAGCGTATAATTTAAGGTAACAGAGATTGTTTCGGCTTTCCAGCAGAGTTAAGTTATTTCCCTCTAAAGTTAGTGAAAAGGCAGTCATGTCGTAAGCTTGACGTATCGTTACTTATGCCAATGCAATAAGGTTATGATAGCACTACTGCACAGCGAACTTTGCTGAGAGGTGAGATGCTAGCATCCCTGCAAACGTAGCGCCGATCCTCACCTGAGCACCACCGTGAAGTGGTTTCCCTGCAGCTCTCCCAGTTTTAATGGATGTTTCTTGTAGCTGAAGTTTCCCAGCTTCAGGTTCATGAGGCATTTGTTGAGGTGAGATAATCTCTCAGCGCTGATCCTGAGGAGAAACAGAAGAGCAGAATACAGGAGTGTGTCCTGAGCGTTAGGCGGATCTGGCGCTCGGCTTCACTCACTTCAGCACGGCGATCTCCTGCACTGTGATGGCCCTCTTGTCTTTGGTGCCCATGTAGGAGAACATGTTGGGCCTGACCCTGAAACACAGAGACAGGAGTGTGTGTGAGGTCATGTAACGCCAGCGTTCACCAGCCGCAGACTCGTCTCACACACACCTGAGGAACTTGGAGAGGAGGTTGATGGCCTCCATGGTGTCCTTGTTCTCCTTATAGAGAACGAAATGGCAGAAACTGCCACGGTTCTTCGGCCATGAATGCTTTCGAGGGGCTTCAGTGGGAGACAGAGAAGAAGAGAGGATGAACACTAAATGAAAAAGTAATGGAGCACAGACTTATAAAGACTTAAGTTTGAGGAAAACACACATGGTCACTATCACCAGTGCAACAGCTGTGTCAGAGTATTGAGGAATATAATCTACTGTACGAGCTACTGAAGCAGCGACACCTAAAGAATATATTTAGAAACCCGCTCAATATTTCTATAGAAGGTTTATGATAATTTGCACAGCATGTCAGATTCACAGTAAAATCCTCTGGAGTTCAATATAATTCAACCACTAATGTGGACTTTAACATCTTTGTAACAGGCATCTTTCAAAGTCGTTCTAATGGAATAAAACATTGACTTCTGTTTCTGCAAGCCACAAGTGTATATTAAACCTCAAATATGGAGGAGGAAAGAGTTTTAGATTTATTTTAACTTTTAATCGGAGCACCCTTCCTGTCTGAGCACAAACACCAAACATGATTAATATATTCAATATTCCTGCAGTGAAGATAAATCAGGCTGAACAACATCACTGATAATACTGACTAACTGTGAAAATATCACTGAAAATATCACAATAAACCAATTATATAATAACTCTTCTGTAAAATCTTCTCCTGTGTTTAGAAGCACTTGACCGCTCGGTCTGGTTTCACGGTCGATATGATGATCAAACCCGAGTGCCGAATCCAGTACGCGTGTCAAACAGGGTCTCTATAACGTCACGATCATGATCACGCTGTTGTTAATCACCTCAGTGGCGTCTCTGGGATTGTGATGAGTCTTATAGACTGATAATTGAACAAAAGGAAAGCTTTCGTGGCGTCCTGGACTGATGTGGGATTGGCCTTACCTGAGGCGGGTCTGACCTCTGTCCCGCGAGCGAGAGGAGCGTTGGGAGAATAAGACAGCGTTACTCAGGACGCGAGCACACACACGGATGAGAGTTGGCATGCGCGGATGAGTCCGGAATCACCGTTCCGTTTCCATTCAATTCATTCGGAAGATTCAGTTTGTGAAGATAAGCGAGATGCAACACACTCCGCTCATTCCTTGCGTACTGAACGGGAACAGAACGGATCTCGCCAGGGCAGAAGCTGCCCGAACAACTGTGATATGGAACATCATGGGATAATCCCATCATCCTCTGGGATCTGTCCTCCTCACATGCACAAACATCAGTCGTGTTTCCATACACTCATGCTCACTCAAGCTCATGCAGGATCATGCAGCGAGTTCAGAGCGCCATCTAGTGTCACATCACATCTCTAACACACACACATGTTCTGGAGCTGAAACACACACACATGTTCTGGAGCTGAAACTACACATGTTCTGGAGCTGAAACTACACACACATGTTCCTGAGCTGAAACTACACACACATGTTCTGGAGCTGAAACTACACATGTTCTGGAGCTGAAACTACACGTTCTGGAGCTGAAACTACACACACATGTTCTGCAGCTGAAACTACACACACGTTCTGCAGCTGAAACTACACACACATGTTCTGCAGCTGAAACTACACACACATGTTCTGCAGCTGAAACTACACACACATGTTCTGCAGCTGAAACTACACACACATGTTCTGCAGCTGAAACTACACACACATGTTCTGCAGCTGAAACTACACACACATGTTCTGCAGCTGAAACTACACACACATGTTCTGGAGCTGAAACTACACACACGTTCTGGAGCTGAAACTACACACACGTTCTGGAGCTGAAACTACACACACATGTTCCTGAGCTGAAACTACACACACATGTTCTGGAGCTGAAACTACACACACACGTTCTGGAGCTGAAACTACACACACATGTTCTGGAGCTGAAACTACACATGTTCTGGAGCTGAAACTACACACATGTTCTGGAGCTGAAACTACACACACATGTTCCCTGAGCTGAAACTACACACACATGTTCTGGAGCTGAAACTACACATGTTCTGGAGCTGAAACTACACACACGTTCTGCAGCTGAAACTACACACACATGTTCTGGAGCTGAAACTACACATGTTCTGGAGCTGAAACTACACACACATGTTCTGGAGCTGAAACTACACATGTTCTGGAGCTGAAACTACACACATGTTCTGGAGCTGAAACTACACACACATGTTCTGGAGCTGAAACTACACATGTTCTGGAGCTGAAACTACACACACGTTCTGCAGCTGAAACTACACACACATGTTCTGGAGCTGAAACTACACATGTTCTGGAGCTGAAACTACACACACATGTTCTGGAGCTGAAACTACACATGTTCTGGAGCTGAAACTACACACATGTTCTGGAGCTGAAACTACACACACATGTTCTGGAGCTGAAACTACACACACATGTTCTGGAGCTGAAACTACACATGTTCTGGAGCTGAAACTACACACACATGTTCTGGAGCTGAAACTACACACACATGTTCCCTGAGCTGAAACTACACACACATGTTCTGGAGCTGAAACTACACATGTTCTGGAGCTGAAACTACACACACATGTTCCCTGAGCTGAAACTACACACACATGTTCTGGAGCTGAAACTACACACACATGTTCCCTGAGCTGAAACTACACACACATGTTCTGGAGCTGAAACTACACATGTTCTGGAGCTGAAACTACACACACGTTCTGCAGCTGAAACTACACACACATGTTCCCTGAGCTGAAACTACACACACATGTTCCTGAGCTGAAACTACACACACATGTTCTGGAGCTGAAACTACACATGTTCTGGAGCTGAAACTACACACACATGTTCCCTGAGCTGAAACTACACACACATGTTCCCTGAGCTGAAACTACACACACATGTTCTGGAGCTGAAACTACACATGTTCTGGAGCTGAAACTACACACACATGTTCCCTGAGCTGAAACTACACACACATGTTCCCTGAGCTGAAACTACACACACGTTCCCTGAGCTGAAACTACACACACATGTTCTGGAGCTGAAACTACACACACGTTCTGCAGCTGAAACTACACACACATGTTCCCTGAGCTGAAACTACACACACATGTTCTGGAGCTGAAACTACACACACATGTTCTGGAGCTGAAACTACACACACGTTCTGCAGCTGAAACTACACACACATGTTCCCTGAGCTGAAACTACACACACATGTTCTGGAGCTGAAACTACACACACATGTTCTGGAGCTGAAACTACACACTAGGGCTGTCAACGAATATTCTAAATTCGAATATATATTCGAATAGTTTTAAAAAACAGAAATTCGAAAGTGAAAATTAATATTCGAATGTGAATTTCGAATATGGAAAAACACGCCCGCGGAAGCAGAGGCGCGGCTGTCTGCTTTGCGAGTGGGCGCGCGCGCTGTCTCGTCAGGGTCGCCCTGTCTAGCACAGCGTCACTGCTGAAAGTTGACTTGCATGGAAGATGGCAGAAAGTGCAGAGCCCAAGTTCAACTCGACCGCAGCAGAGAAAGTGATTTTAAGCCATGTCTGGAAGTACTTTGGATTTTGGTCGGTAGAACGTAAAATTGTGGAGCCACGACTCCCGCGAGATAAAGTAGTATGCAAGCTATCTATGTAAGATACAGATAGCATACCATTCGACCACTAGCAACATGAGGTCACATCTCGAAAATTGTGTGCCTCATTTTATTTAACGTTAAACAGAAAAGTTCCACGTTTACCACAGCACAGCTCGCTCGGAGCGTTCAATGTCGGTTCTATACTGTAAAACTTCAATTAATGTTAATAAATTTGTTTCAATCACTGAATGAAGCCTGCTATATTTGGGACAAGAGTCGCAACCTTAAATTGCTTGCACAAAACTCTTGATCAGCACTCAACATGTGCTTATTGTTGTTGTTCATTTTTAAACCGTTATGCGCAGAGAGCGCGAGCGCGAGGGCGAGGGAGGGAGAGAGTGCCTGCGAGTGAGCGAGAGTGAGGTCTGCGGTCTTGGCCATTAGTTTATTTACTTGATTTTGTGTTGGTAATACATTGTCAAATATGTTTAAACTTAAATTAACTACCTATACAAGTAGTTATGTCTCTTTGTATTAATTTGTCCTGTTATTGACGTAATGCGCGTCATTGACAAAATGCGCAACCAGATGTTCGAATAGTTCGAATATTCGTATGTGTTTTAGAGGGAATATTCGAACGTCATTTTTGAACAATTTTGACAGCCCTACTACACACACATGTTCCTGAGCTGAAACTACACACACGTTCTGGAGCTGAAACTACACACACATGTTCTGGAGCTGAAACTACACACACGTTCTGGAGCTGAAACTACACACACGTTCTGGAGCTGAAACTACACACACATGTTCTGGAGCTGAAACTACACACACGTTCTGGAGCTGAAACTACACACACGTTCTGGAGCTGAAACTACACACACATGTTCTGGAGCTGAAACTACACACACGTTCTGCAGCTGAAACTACACACACATGTTCTGGAGCTGAAACTACACATGTTCTGGAGCTGAAACTACACACACATGTTCTGCAGCTGAAACTACACACACATGTTCTGCAGCTGAAACTACACACACATGTTCTGGAGCTGAAACTACACATGTTCTGGAGCTGAAACTACACACACATGTTCTGGAGCTGAAACTACACACACATGTTCTGGAGCTGAAACTACACACACATGTTCCTGAGCTGAAACTACACACACATGTTCTGCAGCTGAAACTACACACACATGTTCTGCAGCTGAAACTACACACACATGTTCCTGAGCTGAAACTACACACACATGTTCTGCAGCTGAAACTACACACACATGTTCTGCAGCTGAAACTACACACACATGTTCTGGAGCTGAAACTACACATGTTCTGGAGCTGAAACTACACACACATGTTCCTGAGCTGAAACTACACACATATGTTCTGGAGCTGAAACTACACACACATGTTCTGGAGCTGAAACTACACACACGTTCTGCAGCTGAAACTACACACACATGTTCTGGAGCTGGAACTACACACACATGTTCTAGAGCTGAAACTACACACATGTTCTGGAGCTGAAACTACACACACATGTTCTGCAGCTGAAACTACACACACATGTTCTGCAGCTGAAACTACACACACATGTTCTGCAGCTGAAACTACACATGTTCTGGAGCTAAAACTACACACACATGTTCCTGAGCTGAAACTACACACACATGTTCTGGAGCTGAAACTACACACACATGTTCTGGAGCTGAAACTACACACACATGTTCTGGAGCTGAAACTACACACACATGTTCCGGAGCTGAAACTACACACACATGTTCCTGAGCTGAAACTACACACACATGTTCTGGAGCTGAAACTACACACACATGTTCTGGAGCTGAAACTACACACACATGTTCCTGAGCTGAAACTACACACACATGTTCTGGAGCTGAAACTACACACACATGTTCTGGAGCTGAAACTACACACACGTTCTGCAGCTGAAACTACACACACATGTTCTGGAGCTGAAACTACACACACATGTTCTAGAGCTGAAACTACACATGTTCTGGAGCTGAAACTACACACACATGTTCCTGAGCTGAAACTACACACATATGTTCTGGAGCTGAAACTACACACACATGTTCTGGAGCTGAAACTACACATGTTCTGGAGCTGAAACTACACACACATGTTCTGGAGCTGAAACTACACACGTTCTGCAGCTGAAACTACACACACATGTTCTGGAGCTGAAACTACACACACATGTTCTAGAGCTGAAACTACACACATGTTCTGGAGCTGAAACTACACACACATGTTCTGCAGCTGAAACTACACACACATGTTCTGCAGCTGAAACTACACACACATGTTCTGCAGCTGAAACTACACACATGTTCTGGAGCTGAAACTACACACATGTTCTGCAGCTGAAACTACACACACGTTCTGGAGCTGAAACACACACACATGTTCTGGAGCTGAAACTACACACACATGTTCTAGAGCTGAAACTACACACACATGTTCTGCACCTGAAACTACACACACATGTTCTGGAGCTGAAACTACACACACATGTTCTAGAGCTGAAACTACACACACATGTTCTGCACCTGAAACTACACACACATGTTCTAGAGCTGAAACTACACACACATGTTCTGCAGCTGAAACTACACACACGTTCTAGAGCTGAAACTACACACACATGTTCTGCAGCTGAAACTACACACACATGTTCTGGAGCTGAAACTACACACACATGTTCTGGAGCTGAAACTACACACACATGTTCTGCAGCTGAAACTACACACACATGTTCTAGAGCTGAAACTACACACACATGTTCTGCAGCTGAAACTACACACACATGTTCTGGAGCTGAAACTACACACACATGTTCTGGAGCTGAAACTACACACACATGTTCTGCAGCTGAAACACACACACATGTTCTGGAGCTGAAACTACACACACATGTTCTGCAGCTGAAACTACACACACGTTCTGCAGCTGAAACTACACACACGTTCTGGAGCTGAAACTACACACACATGTTCTGGAGCTGAAACTACACACACATGTTCTGCAGCTGAAACTACACACACATGTTCTGGAGCTGAAACTACACACACATGTTCTGGAGCTGAAACTACACACACATGTTCTGCAGCTGAAACACACACACATGTTCTGGAGCTGAAACTACACACACATGTTCTGGAGCTGAAACTACACACACATGTTCTGCAGCTGAAACACACACACATGTTCTGCAGCTGAAACTACACACACATGTTCTGCAGCTGAAACTACACACACACACACAGTGAGTGTGTACCTGCCAGCGCTCTCTGACCCGCTGCATGATACGCCACAATGAACTTCTTGCCCTCCCGGTCCTCAGTTTTGGTCTCCAGGCCGGGAAACAGCAGCTTCACAGCTCTGTGCAGGAGAGTGCGCTTCTCCTTCGAGTCCTCCTGCACCTGAAGAACATCAGACAGACAGACAGACATCAGACATCAGACAGACAGACAGACATCAGACAGACAGACAGACAGACAGACAGACAGACAGATAGACAGACAGACAGACAGACATCAGACACACAGAGGGTAATGAGTGTGTGTAGGGTAATGAGAGCGTGTAGGGTAATGAGTGTGTGTAGGGTAATGAGAGTGTGTAGGGTAATGAGAGTGTAGGGTCATGAGAGTGTGTAGGGTAATGAGTGTGTGTAGGGTAATGAGTGTGTGTAGGGTAATGAGAGTGTAGGGTCATGAGAGTGTGTAGGGTAATGAGTGTGTGTAGGGTAATGAGAGTGTGTAGGGTAATGAGTGTGTGTAGGGTAATGAGAGTGTGTGTAGGGTAATGAGTGATGAGTGTGTGTAGGGTAATGAGTGTGTGTAGGGTAATGAGTGTGTGTAGGGTAATGAGTGATGAGTGTGTGTAGGGTAATGAGTGTGTGTAGGGTAATGAGTGTGTGTAGGGTAATGAGTGTGTGTAGGGTAATGAGTGTGTGTAGGGTCATGAGAGTGTGTAGGGTAATGAGTGTGTGTAGGGTAATGAGTGATGAGTGTGTGTAGGGTAATGAGTGTGTGTAGGGTAATGAGTGTGTGTAGGGTAATGAGTGATGAGTGTGTGTAGGGTAATGAGAGTGTGTGTAGGGTAATGAGTGATGAGTGTGTGTAGGGTAATGAGTGTGTGTAGGGTAATGAGTGTGTGTAGGGTAATGAGTGATGAGTGTGTGTAGGGTAATGAGTGTGTGTAGGGTAATGAGAGTGTGTAGGGTAATGAGAGTGTGTAGGGTAATGAGTGTGTGTAGGGTCATGAGAGTGTGTAGGGTAATGAGTGTGTGTAGGGTAATGAGTGTGTGTAGGGTAATGAGAGTGTAGGGTCATGAGAGTGTGTAGGGTAATGAGTGTGTGTAGGGTAATGAGAGTGTGTAGGGTAATGAGTGTGTGTAGGGTAATGAGAGTGTGTGTAGGGTAATGAGTGATGAGTGTGTGTAGGGTAATGAGTGTGTGTAGGGTAATGAGTGTGTGTAGGGTAATGAGTGATGAGTGTGTGTAGGGTAATGAGTGTGTGTAGGGTAATGAGTGTGTGTAGGGTAATGAGTGTGTGTAGGGTAATGAGTGATGAGTGTGTGTAGGGTAATGAGAGTGTGTAGGGTAATGAGTGTGTGTAGGGTAATGAGTGATGAGTGTGTGTAGGGTAATGAGAGTGTGTAGGGTAATGAGTGTGTGTGTGTAGGGTAATGAGTGTGTGTAGGGTAATGAGTGTATGTAGGGTAATGAGTGTGTGTAGGGTAATGAGTGTGTGTAGGGTAATGAGTGTGTGTAGGGTAATGAGTGTATGTAGGGTAATGAGTGTGTGTAGGGTAATGAGTGTGTGTGTAGGGTAATGAGTGTGTGTAGGGTAATGAGTGATGAGTGTGTGTAGGGTAATGAGTGTGTGTAGGGTAATGAGTGTGTGTAGGGTAATGAGTGTGTGTAGGGTAATGAGTGTGTGTAGGGTAATGAGTGTATGTAGGGTAATGAGTGATGAGTGTGTGTAGGGTAATGAGTGTGTGTAGGGTAATGAGTGATGAGTGTGTGTAGGGTAATGAGTGTGTGTAGGGTAATGAGTGTGTGTAGGGTAATGAGAGTGTGTAGGGTAATGAGTGTGTGTAGGGTAATGAGTGTGTGTAGGGTAATGAGAGTGTGTAGGGTAATGAGTGTGTGTAGGGTAATGAGAGTGTGTAGGGTAATGAGAGTGTGTAGGGTAATGAGAGTGTGTAGGGTAATGAGTGTGTGTAGGGTAATGAGAGTGTGTAGGGTAATGAGTGTGTGTAGGGTAATGAGAGTGTGTAGGGTAATGAGTGTGTGTAGGGTAATGAGAGTGTGTAGGGTAATGAGTGTGTGTAGGGTAATGAGAGTGTGTAGGGTAATGAGTGTGTGTAGGGTAATGAGAGTGTGTAGGGTAATGAGAGTGTGTAGGGTAATGAGTGTGTGTAGGGTAATGAGAGTGTGTAGGGTAATGAGTGTGTGTAGGGTTATGGGAGTGTGTAGGGTAATGAGAGTGTGTAGGGTAATGAGTGTGTGTAGGGTAATGAGAGTGTGTAGGGTAATGAGTGTGTGTAGGGTAATGAGTGTGTGTAGGGTAATGAGTGTGTGTAGGGTAATGAGTGTGTGTAGGGTAATGAGTGTGTGTAGGGTAATGAGTGTGTGTAGGGTAATGAGAGTGTGTAGGGTAATGAGTGTGTGTAGGGTAATGAGTGTGTGTAGGGTAATGAGAGTGTGTAGGGTAATGAGAGTGTGTAGGGTAATGAGAGTGTGTAGGGTAATGAGTGTGTGTAGGGTAATGAGTGTGTGTAGGGTAATGAGTGTATGTAGGGTAATGAATGTGTGTAGGGTAATGAGTGATGAGTGTGTGTAGGGTAATGAGTGATGAGTGTGTGTAGGGTAATGAGAGTGTGTAGGGTAATGAGTGTATGTAGGGTAATGAATGTGTGTAGGGTAATGAGAGTGTGTAGGGTAATGAGTGATGAGTGTGTGTAGGGTAATGAGTGATGAGTGTGTGTAGGGTAATGAGTGTGTGTAGGGTAATGAGTGTGTGTAGGGTAATGAGTGATGAGAGTGTGTGTAGGGTAATGAGTGTATGTAGGGTAATGAGTGTGTGTAGGGTAATGAGTGATGAGTGTGTGTAGGGTAATGAGTGTGTGTAGGGTAATGAGTGATGAGTGTGTGTAGGGTAATGAGTGTGTGTAGGGTAATGAGTGTGTGTAGGGTAATGAGTGTGTGTAGGGTAATGAGAGTGTGTAGGGTAATGAGAGTGTGTAGGGTAATGAGTGTGTGTAGGGTAATGAGAGTGTGTAGGGTAATGAGTGTGTGTAGGGTAATGAGTGTGTGTAGGGTAATGAGAGTGTGTAGGATAATGAGTGTGTGTAGGGTAATGAGAGTGTGTAGGATAATGAGTGTGTGTAGGGTAATGAGTGATGAGTGTGTGTAGGGTAATGAGTGTGTGTAGGGTAATGAGAGTGTGTAGGGTAATGAGTGTGTGTAGGGTAATGAGAGTGTGTAGGATAATGAGTGTGTGTAGGGTAATGAGTGATGAGTGTGTGTAGGGTAATGAGTGTGTGTAGGGTAATGAGTGATGAGTGTGTGTAGGGTAATGAGTGTGTGTAGGGTAATGAGTGTGTGTAGGGTAATGAGTGTGTGTAGGGTAATGAGTGTGTGTAGGGTAATGAGAGTGTGTAGGGTAATGAGAGTGTGTAGGGTAATGAGTGTGTGTAGGGTAATGAGAGTGTGTAGGGTAATGAGTGTGTGTAGGGTAATGAGTGTGTGTAGGGTAATGAGAGTGTAGGATAATGAGTGTGTGTAGGGTAATGAGTGTGTGTAGGGTAATGAGTGTGTGTAGGGTAATGAGAGTGTGTAGGGTAATGAGTGTGTGTAGGGTAATGAGAGTGTGTAGGGTAATGAGTGTGTGTAGGGTAATGAGAGTGTGTAGGGTAATGAGTGTGTGTAGGGTAATGAGTGTGTGTAGGGTAATGAGAGTGTGTAGGGTAATGAGAGTGTGTAGGGTAATGAGTGTGTGTAGGGTAATGAGAGTGTGTAGGGTAATGAGAGTGTGTAGGGTAATGAGTGTGTGTAGGGTAATGAGAGTGTGTAGGGTAATGAGTGTGTGTAGGGTTATGGGAGTGTGTAGGGTAATGAGAGTGTGTAGGGTAATGAGTGTGTGTAGGGTAATGAGAGTGTGTAGGGTAATGAGTGTGTGTAGGGTAATGAGTGTGTGTAGGGTAATGAGTGTGTGTAGGGTAATGAGTGTGTGTAGGGTAATGAGAGTGTGTAGGGTAATGAGTGTGTGTAGGGTAATGAGTGTGTGTAGGGTAATGAGTGTGTGTAGGGTAATGAGAGTGTGTAGGGTAATGAGTGTGTGTAGGGTAATGAGTGTGTGTAGGGTAATGAGAGTGTGTAGGGTAATGAGAGTGTGTAGGGTAATGAGAGTGTGTAGGGTAATGAGTGTGTGTAGGATAATGAGTGTGTGTAGGGTAATGAGTGTATGTAGGGTAATGAATGTGTGTAGGGTAATGAGTGATGAGTGTGTGTAGGGTAATGAGTGATGAGTGTGTGTAGGGTAATGAGAGTGTGTAGGGTAATGAGTGTATGTAGGGTAATGAATGTGTGTAGGGTAATGAGTGATGAGTGTGTGTAGGGTAATGAGTGATGAGTGTGTGTAGGGTAATGAGTGTGTGTAGGGTAATGAGTGTGTGTAGGGTAATGAGTGTGTGTAGGGTAATGAGTGATGAGAGTGTGTGTAGGGTAATGAGTGTATGTAGGGTAATGAGTGTGTGTAGGGTAATGAGTGATGAGTGTGTGTAGGGTAATGAGTGTGTGTAGGGGAATGAGTGATGAGTGTGTGTAGGGGAATGAGTGTGTGTAGGGTAATGAGTGTGTGTAGGGTAATGAGAGTGTGTAGGGTAATGAGAGTGTGTAGGGTAATGAGTGTGTGTAGGATAATGAGAGTGTGTAGGGTAATGAGTGTGTGTAGGGTAATGAGAGTGTGTAGGATAATGAGTGTGTGTAGGGTAATGAGTGTGTGTAGGGTAATGAGTGTGTGTAGGGTAATGAGAGTGTGTAGGGTAATGAGTGTGTGTAGGGTAATGAGAGTGTAGGGTAATGAGTGTGTGTAGGGTAATGAGTGTGTGTAGGGTAATGAGTGTGTGTAGGGTAATGAGAGTGTGTAGGGTAATGAGAGTGTGTAGGGTAATGAGTGTGTGTAGGGTAATGAGTGTGTGTAGGGTAATGAGTGTGTGTAGGGTAATAAGGTAATGTGTACCTCGATGGCCACGGTTCCCTCTTTGTTCTTGAAGAGCTGGAGCTCCGTCAGCTTCTGCTTCTGCTCTTCTGTCAGAGTCTGACACTCAGCCGAACTGAGATCCGGAGAGGGTTCCTGTATCACACGGAGAAAACACGCTTAAATATGACATCATCTACGCCGAACTGAGATCCGGAGAGGGTTCCTGCGTCACACGGAGAAAACACGCTTAAATATGACATCATCTACGCTGAACTGAGATCCGGAGAGGGTTCCTGCGTCTACCCTAACCCTAACGGGATCTTATGTTATTAAGTCAGGCTTTACAGGATTAAAATAATAAATATTGCGTTTGGAATAAAAGTGTGTGTCCCGTGTGAACAGACTCTCCCAGGACTGGCAGACCGGGTCACTGTAGGCCAGGGATAAATAAATAACCTGTAATGACTTCTCAAGCTATGTTCTGTTAGTCTGCCACAAGTGAACTGATTAGAATGATGAATGGCCTGCCAGTGTTGATGAGAGTGATCCAGACTCTCACCTCGACATCCGCAGGAACACACAGATCATCCAGCCGAACCATCTTCCCGTCTCTACTGATCTCATGGACCACGAAGTCTGAGTACCTGAATAAACACACGAGCGGTTTAATTGAAACCGACTGGACACTGCCGTCACACACACTCTCTCGCTCACTCTCGGGCGCACTCTCTCGCTCACTCTCTCGGACGCATTCTCTCGCTCGCTCACTCTCTCGGGCGCATTCTCTCGCTCGCTCACTCTCTCGGGCGCACTCTCTCGCTCGCTCACTCTCTCGGGAGCAGTCTCTCGCTCGCTCACTCTCTCGGGCGCAGTCTCTCGCTCGCTCACTCTCTCGGACGCATTCTCTCGCTCGCTCACTCTCTCGGGCGCACTCTCTCGCTCGCTCGCTCTCTCGGGAGCATTCTCTCGCTCGCTCACTCTCTCGGGCGCACTCTCTCGCTCGCTCCCTCTCTCGGGAGCATTCTCTCGCTCGCTCACTCTCTCGGGCGCACTCTCTCGCTCGCTCACTCTCTCGGGAGCATTCTCTCGCTCGCTCACTCTCTCGGACGCATTCTCTCGCTCGCTCACTCTCTCGGGAGCATTCTCTCGCTCGCTCACTCTCTCGGACGCATTCTCTCGCTCGCTCACTCTCTCGGGCGCACTCTCTCGCTCGCTCTCTCGGGAGCATTCTCTCGCTCGCTCTCTCGGGAGCATTCTCTCGCTCGCTCACTCTCTCGGGCGCATTCTCTCGCTCGCTCACTCTCTCGGGAGCATTCTCTCACTCGCTCACTCTCTCGGGAGCATTCTCTCTCTCGCTCACTCTCTCGGACGCATTCTCTCGCTCGCTCACTCTCTCGGGCGCACTCTCTTGCTCGCTCGCTCTCTCGGGAGCATTCTCTCGCTCGCTCACTCACTCTCTCGGGCACACTCTCTCGCTCGCTCTCTCGGGCGCACTCTCGGGCGCACTCTCTCGCTCGCTCTCTCGCTCGCTCTCTCGCTCACTCTCTCAGGAGCATTCTCTCTCTCGCTCACTCTCTCGGACGCATTCTCTCGCTCGCTCACTCTCTCGGGCGCACTCTCTCGCTCGCTCGCTCTCTCGGGAGCATTCTCTCGCTCGCTCACTCACTCTCTCGGGCACACTCTCTCGTTCGCTCTCTCGGGCGCACTCTCTCGCTCGCTCTCTCGCGCGCACTCTCTCGGGCGCACTCTCTCAGGCGCACTCTCTCGGGCGCACTCTCTCGCTCGCTCTCTCGCGCGCACTCTCTCGGGCGCACTCTCTCGCTCGCTCTCTCGGGCGCACTCTCGCTCGCTCACTCTCACTCGCTCTCTCGCGCACACTCTCTCGCTCGCTCTCTCGGGCGCACTCTCTCGCTCGCTCTCTCGCGCGCACTCTCGGGCGCACTCTCTCGCTCGCTCTCTCGGGCGCACTCTCTCGCTCACTCTCTCGGACGCATTCTCTCGCTCGCTCACTCTCTCGGGCGCACTCTCTCGCTCACTCGCTCTCTCGGGAGCATTCTCTCGCTCGCTCATTCTCGCTCACTCACTCTCTCGGGCGCACTCTCTCCCTCGCTCTCTCGTTCGCTCTCTCGCGCGCACTCTCTCGGGCGCACTCTCTCGGGCGCACTCTCTCGGGCGCACTCTCTCGCTCGCTCTCTCGCTCGCTCTCTCGGGCGCACTCTCGCTCGCTCTCTCTCACTCGCTCTCTCGCGCACACTCTCTCGCTCGCTCTCTCGGGCGCACTCTCTCGCTCGCTCTCTCGCGCGCACTCTCGGGCGCACTCTCTCGCTCACTCTCTCGCTCGCTCTCTCGGACGCATTCTCTCGCTCGCTCACTCTCTCGGGCGCACTCTCTCGCTCACTCGCTCTCTCGGGAGCATTCTCTCGCTCGCTCACTCTCGCTCACTCACTCTCTCGGGCGCACTCTCTCACTCGCTCTCTCGTTCGCTCTCTCGCGCGCACTCTCTCGGGCGCACTCACTCGCTCGCTCTCTCGCGCGCACTCTCTCGCGCGCACTCTCTCGGGCGCACTCTCTCGGGCGCACTCTCTCGCTCGCTCTCTCGGGCGCACTCTCTCGCTCGCTCTCTCGCGCGCACTCTCGCTCACTCTCTCGGGCGCACTCTCTCGCTCACTCGCTCTTTCGGGAGCATTCTCTCGCTCGCTCACTCTCGCTCACTCACTCTCTCGGGCGCACTCTCTCACTCGCTCTCTCGTTCGCTCTCTCGCGCGCACTCTCTCGGGCGCACTCACTCGCTCGCTCTCTCGCGCGCACTCTCTCGCGCGCACTCTCTCGCTCGCTCTCTCGGGTGCACTCTCTCGCGCGCACTCTCTCAGGCGCACTCTCTCGCGCGCACTCTCTCGCTCGCTCTCTCGCGCGCACTCTCTCGCGCGCACTCTCTCGGGCGCACTCTCTCGCGCGCACTCTCTCAGGCGCACTCTCTCGCTCGCTCTCTCGGGCGCACTCTCTCGCTCGCTCTCTCGCGCGCACTCTCGCTCGCTCTCTCGGGCGCACTCTCTCGCTCGCTCTCTCGGGCGCACTCTCTCGCTCGCTCTCTCGGGCGCACTCTCTCGCTCGCTCTCTCGGGAGCATTCTCTCGCTCGCTCGCTCTCTCGGGCGCACTCTCTCACTCGCTCTCTCGCGCGCACTCTCTCGCTCGCTCTCTCGCGCGCACTCTCTCGCTCGCTCTCTCGCTCACTCTCTCGGACGCATTCTCTCGCTCGCTCACTCTCTCGGACGCATTCTCTCACTCGCTCACTCTCTCGGGAACATTCTCTCGCTCGCTCACTCTCTCGGGAGCATTCTCTCGCTCGCTCACTCTCTCGGACGCATTCTCTCGCTCGCTCGCTCTCTCGGGAACAGTCTCTCTCTCGCTCGCTCTCTCGGGAGCATTCTCTCGCTCGCTTGCTCTCTCGGGTGCACTCTCTCACTCGCTCACTCTCTCGGGAGCATTCTCTCGCTCGCTCGCTCTCTCGGGAACAGTCTCTCTCTCGCTCGCTCTCTCGGGAGCATTCTCTCGCTCGCTCGCTCTCTCGGGAACAGTCTCTCTCTCGCTCGCTCTCTCGGGAGCATTCTCTCGCTCGCTTGCTCTCTCGGGTGCACTCTCTCACTCGCTCACTCTCTCGGGAGCATTCTCTCGCTCGCTCGCTCTCTCGGGAACAGTCTCTCTCTCGCTCGCTCTCTCGGGAGCATTCTCTCGCTCGCTTGCTCTCTCGGGAGCTCGCTCTCTCGGGAGCATTCTCTCGCTCGCTTGCTCTCTCGGGTGCACTCTCTCACTCGCTCACTCTCTCGGGAGCATTCTCTCGCTCGCTCGCTCTCTCGGGAACAGTCTCTCTCTCGCTCGCTCTCTCGGGAGCATTCTCTCGCTCGCTTGCTCTCTCGGGAGCTCGCTCTCTCGGGAGCATTCTCTCGCTCGCTCGCATTCTCTCGCTCGCTCGCATTCTCTCGCTCGCTCGCATTCTCTCGCTCGCTCGCTCTCTCGGGCGCACTCTCTCGCTCGCTCTCTCGCGCGCACTCTCTCGGGCGCACTCACTCGCTCGCTCTCTCGCGCGCACTCTCTCGGGCGCACTCTCTCGCTCGCTCTCTCGGGCGCACTCTCGCTCGCTCACTCTCACTCGCTCTCTCACGCACACTCTCTCGCTCGCTCTCGCGGCCGCACTCTCTCGCTCGCTCTCTCGCGCGCACTCTCTCGCTCGCTCTCTCGGACGCATTCTCTCGCTCGCTCACTCTCACTCGCTCTCTCGTGCACACTCTCTCGCTCGCTCTCTCGCGCGCACTCTCTCGGGCGCACTCTCTCGGGCGCACTCACTCGCTCGCTCGCTCGCTCTCTCGGGCGCACTCTCTCGGGCGCACTCTCTCGCTCGCTCTCTCGGGCGCACTCTCGCTCGCTCACTCTCACTCGCTCTCTCGCGCACACTCTCTCGCTCGCTCTCTCGGGCGCACTCTCTCGCTCGCTCTCTCGCGCGCACTCTCGCGCGCGCTCTCTCGCGCGCACTCTCTCGCTCGCTCTCTCGCTCGCTCTCTCGGGCGCACTCTCTCGCTCGCTCTCTCTCTCGCTCTCTCTCTCGCTCACTCTCTCGGACGCATTCTCTCGCTCGCTCACTCTCTCGGGCGCACTCTCTCGCTCACTCGCTCTCTCGCGCGCACTCTCGCTCACTCACTCTCTCGGGCGCACTCTCTCACTCGCTCTCTCGTTCGCTCTCTCGTGCGCACTCTCTCGGGCGCACTCTCTCGCTCACTCTCTCGCGCGCACTCTCTCGCTCACTCTCTCGCGCGCACTCTCTCGGGCGCACTCTCTCGCTCGCTCTCTCGCTCACTCTCTCGGACGCATTCTCTCGCTCGCTCACTCTCTCGGGAGCATTCTCTCGCTCGCTCACTCTCGCTCACTCACTCTCTCGGGCGCACTCTCTCACTCGCTCTCTTGTTCGCTCTCTCGCGCGCACTCTCTCGGGCGCACTCACTCGCTCGCTCTCTCGGGCGCACTCTCTCGCTCGCTCTCTCGCGCGCACTCTCTCGCTCGCTCTCTCGCGCGCACTCTCGCGCGCACTCTCTCGCTCGCTCTCTCGCGCGCACTCTCGGGCGCACTCTCTCGCTCGCTCACTCTCTCGGACGCATTCTCTCGCTCGCTCACTCTCTCGGGCGCACTCTCTCGCTCGCTCACTCTCGCTCACTCACTCTCTCGGGCGCACTCTCTCACTCGCTCTCTCGCGCGCACTCTCTCGCTCGCTCACTCTCGCTCACTCACTCTCTCGGGCGCACTCTCTCACTCGCTCTCTCGCGCGCACTCTCTCGGGCGCACTCACTCGGGCGCTCTCTCGCGCGCACTCTCTCGCGCGCACTCTCTCGGGCGCACTCTCTCTCGCTCGCTCGCTCTCTCGGGCGCACTCTCTCGCTCACTCGCTCTCTCGGGAGCACTCTCTCTCTCGCTCGCTCTCTCGGTAGCATTCTCCCGCTCGCTCACTCTCTCGGACGCATTCTCTCACTCGCTCACTCTCTCGGGAGCATTCTCTCGCTCACTCACTCTCTCGGGAGCATTCTCTCGCTCGCTCACTCTCTCGGGAGCATTCTCTCGCTCGCTCGCTCTCTCGGGAACAGTCTCTCTCTCGCTCGCTCTCTCGGGAGCATTCTCTCGCTCGCTCGCATTCTCTCGCTCGCTCGCATTCTCTCGCTCGCTCGCTCTCTCGGGAACAGTCTCTCTCTCACTCGGTCTCTCTCGGGAGCATTCTCTCACTCGCTCACTCTCTCGGGCGCACTCTCTCGGGAGCATTCTCTCGCTCGCTCACTCACTCTCTCGGGCGCACTCTCTCGCTCGCTCGCTCTCTCGGGCGCACTCTCTCGGGCGCACTCTCGGGCGCACTCTCGCTCGCTCACTCTCACTCGCTCTCTCGCGCACACTCTCTCGCTCGCTCTCTCGGGCGCACTCTCTCGCTCGCTCTCTCGCGCGCACTCTCTCGCTCGCTCTCTCGCGCGCACTCTCGGGCGCACTCTCTCGCTCGCTCTCTCGGACGCATTCTCTCGCTCGCTCACTCTCTCGGGCGCACTCTCTCGCTCGCTCACTCTCGCTCACTCACTCTCTCGGGCGCACTCTCTCACTCGCTCTCTCGTTCGCTCTCTCGCGCGCACTCTCTCGGGCGCACTCTCTCGCTCGCTCTCTCGCGCACTCTCTCGCGCGCACTCTCTCGCGCACACTCTCTCGCGCGCACTCTCTCGCGCACACTCTCTCGCGCGCACTCTCTCGCTCGCTCTCTCGGACGCATTCTCTCGGGCGCACTCTCTCGCTCACTCTCTCGGGAGCATTCTCTCGCTCGCTCACTCACTCTCTCGAGCGCACTCTCTCGCTCGCTCGCTCTCTCGGGCGCACTCTCTCGGGCGCACTCTCGGGCGCACTCTCGCTCGCTCACTCTCACTCGCTCTCTCGCGCACACTCTCTCGCTCGCTCTCTCGGGCGCACTCTCTCGCTCGCTCTCTCGCGCGCACTCTCTCGCTCGCTCTCTCGCGCGCACTCTCGGGCGCACTCTCTCGCTCGCTCTCTCGGACGCATTCTCTCGCTCGCTCACTCTCTCGGGCGCACTCTCTCGCTCGCTCACTCTCGCTCACTCACTCTCTCGGGCGCACTCTCTCACTCGCTCTCTCGTTCGCTCTCTCGCGCGCACTCTCTCGGGCGCACTCTCTCGCTCGCTCTCTCGCGCGCACTCTCTCGGGCGCACTCTCTCGCTCGCTCTCTCGGGCGCACTCTCGCTCGCTCACTCTCGCGCACTCTCTCGCGCACACTCTCTCGCTCGCTCTCTCGGGCGCACTCTCTCGCTCGCTCTCTCGCGCGCACTCTCTCGCTCACTCTCTCGGGCGCACTCTCTCGCTCGCTCTCTCGGGCGCACTCTCTCGCTCGCTCTCTCGGGCGCACTCTCTCGCTCACTCTCTCGGGCGCACTCTCTCGCTCGCTCTCTCGCGCACACTCTCTCGCTCGCTCTCTCGGGCGCACTCTCTCGCTCGCTCTCTCGCGCGCACTCTCTCGCTCACTCTCTCGGGCGCACTCTCTCGCTCACTCTCTCGGGCGCACTCTCTCGCTCGCTCTCTCGGGCGCACTCTCTCGCTCGCTCTCTCGGGCGCACTCTCTCGCTCGCTCTCTCGCGCGCACTCTCTCGCTCACTCTCTCGGGCGCACTCTCTCGCTCGCTCTCTCGCGCACACTCTCTCGCTCGCTCTCTCGGGCGCACTCTCTCGCTCGCTCTCTCGCGCGCACTCTCTCGCTCACTCTCTCGGGCGCACTCTCTCGCTCGCTCTCTCGGGCGCACTCTCTCGCTCGCTCGCTCTCTCGGGCGCACTCTCTCGCTCGCTCTCTCGCGCGCACTCTCGCTCGCTCTCTCGGGCGCACTCTCTCGCTCGCTCGCTCTCTCGGGCGCACTCTCGCTCGCTCTCTCGCGCGCACTCTCGCTCGCTCTCTCGCGCGCACTCTCTCGCGCGCACTCTCTCGCGCACACTCTCTCGCGCGCACTCTCTCGCGCACTCTCTCGCGCACTCTCTCGCGCGCACTCTCTCGCGCACACTCTCTCGCGCGCACTCTCTCGCGCACACTCTCTCGCGCGCACTCTCTCGCTCGCTCTCTCGGACGCATTCTCTCGGGCGCACTCTCTCGCTCGCTCTCTCGGGCGCACTCTCTCGCTCGCTCGCTCTCTCGGGCGCACTCTCTCGCTCGCTCTCTCGCGCGCACTCTCGCTCGCTCTCTCGGGCGCACTCTCTCGCTCGCTCGCTCTCTCGGGCGCACTCTCGCTCGCTCTCTCGCGCGCACTCTCGCTCGCTCTCTCGCGCGCACTCTCTCGCGCGCACTCTCTCGCGCACACTCTCTCGCGCGCACTCTCTCGCGCACTCTCTCGCGCGCACTCTCTCGCGCACACTCTCTCGCGCGCACTCTCTCGCGCACACTCTCTCGCGCGCACTCTCTCGCTCGCTCTCTCGGACGCATTCTCTCGCTCGCTCACTCTCTCGGGCGCACTCTCTCGCTCGCTCACTCTCGCTCACTCACTCTCTCGGGCGCACTCTCTCACTCGCTCTCTCGTTCGCTCTCTCGCGCGCACTCTCTCGGGCGCACTCTCTCGCTCGCTCTCTCGCGCGCACTCTCTCGGGCGCACTCTCTCGCTCGCTCTCTCGGGCGCACTCTCGCTCGCTCACTCTCGCGCACTCTCTCGCGCACACTCTCTCGCTCGCTCTCTCGGGCGCACTCTCTCGCTCGCACTCTCGCGCGCACTCTCTCGCTCACTCTCTCGGGCGCACTCTCTCGCTCGCTCTCTCGGGCGCACTCTCTCGCTCGCTCGCTCTCTCGGGCGCACTCTCTCGCTCGCTCTCTCGCGCGCACTCTCGCTCGCTCTCTCGGGCGCACTCTCTCGCTCGCTCGCTCTCTCGGGCGCACTCTCGCTCGCTCTCTCGCGCGCACTCTCGCTCGCTCTCTCGCGCGCACTCTCTCGCGCGCACTCTCTCGCGCACACTCTCTCGCGCGCACTCTCTCGCGCACTCTCTCGCGCACACTCTCTCGCGCGCACTCTCTCGCGCACTCTCTCGCGCGCACTCTCTCGCGCACACTCTCTCGCGCGCACTCTCTCGCGCGCACTCTCTCGCGCACTTTCTCGCGCGCACTCTCTCGCGCACACTCTCTCGCGCGCACTCTCTCGCGCACACTCTCTGACTCACTGACATGCTCTCTCTCTCTCTCACAGGCGCACTCTCTCGCTCTCTCTCGCGCTCACTCTCTCGGGCGCACTCTCGCGCTCACTCTCTCGCGCTCACTCTCTCGCGCTCACTCTCTCGCGCTCACTCTCTCGCGCTCACTCTCTCGCGCTCACTCTCTCGCGCTCACTCTCTCGCGCTCACTCTCTCGCGCTCACTCTCTCGGGCGCACTCTCTCGCTCACTCTCTCGCGCTCACTCTCTCGCGCTCACTCTCTCGCGCTCACTCTCTCGGGCGCACTCTCTCGCTCACTCTATCGCGCGCACTCTCTCTCACTCACTCTCTCTCCCGCTCGCTCTCGCTCGCTCACTCACTCTCTCGCGCGCACTCTCTCTCTCGCTCGCTCGCTCTCTCGGGCGCACTCTCTCGCTCTCTCGGGCGCACTCTCTCGCTCGCTCTCTCGCGCGCACTCTCTCGCTCGCTCTCTCGGGCGCACTCTCTCGCTCGCTCGCTCTCTCGGGCGCACTCTCTCGCTCGCTCTCTCGGGCGCACTCTCGCTCGCTCACTCTCGCGCACACTCTCTCGCTCGCTCGCTCGCTCTCTCGGGCGCACTCTCTCGCTCGCTCGCTCTCTCGGGCGCACTCTCTCGCTCGCTCTCTCGCGCGCACTCTCGCTCGCTCTCTCGCGCGCACTCTCTCGCTCGCTCGCTCTCTCGGGCGCACTCTCTCGCTCGCTCTCTCGCGCGCACTCTCGCTCGCTCTCTCGCGCGCACTCTCTCGCGCACACTCACTGACTCACTGACATGCTCTCTCTCTCTCTCACAGGCGCACTCTCTCGCTCGCGCTCACTCTCTCGCGCGCACTCTCTCTCACTCACTCTCTCTCGCACACTCTCTCTCCCGCTCGCTCTCGCTCGCTCACACTCTCTCGCGCGCACTCTCTCTCTCGCTCACTCTCGCTCATTCACTCACTCTCTCTCGCTCTCACTGACTCACTCTCTTACATGCTCACTCTCTCTCTCACACGCTCACTCTCTCTCTCACGGGCGCACTCTCTCGCTTGCTCGCTCTCTCTCGCGCTCGCTCTCTCGGGTGCACTCTCTCACTCACTCTCTCTCGCGCGCTCTCTCTCTCTCACACGCTCTCTCTCTCACACACTCACTCACTCACTCACTCACTCTCTCTCTCACACACTCACTCACTCACTCACTCACTCTCTCTCTCACACACTCACTCACTCACTCACTCACTCTCTCTCTCTCTCTCTCTCTCACACACTCACTCACTCACTCACTCTCTCTCTCTCTCTCTCACACACACTCACTCACTCACTCACTCACTCACCGCTCTTTCAGGATGCCAGAGAAGCCGGTGTGTTCGCTGATGAACTTGTGAATCCCCACGTCTGCCTCACTGAGACCGTGCTTCATCATGTCAGCGAAACTCTCCTCCTCCTCTTCATCACACGCCTCCTCTTCCTCATCCTGATGCTCCTCCTCATCCTCTCTTCCTCTGCTCTCCTCATCCTCTTCCTCAACTCTGACTCTCTTGGCAGCCGGATCCGGTTCTGCTTCAGGGAAGGGTCGTTTCTCCCCGGTCAGAACGGGAACCGAGACCAGTGTGGATTCAGGCTCGTCCATCGACACAGATCTGAGAGAGAGGGGGAGAGAGGGAGAGGGAGAGAGAGAGAGAGAGAGAGAGAGAGAGAGAGAGAGAGGGAGAGAGAGAGAGAGAGAGAGAGAGAGGGAGGGGAGAGGGGGAGAGAGAGAGAGAGAGAGAGAGAGAGACAGAATTCCATGAGAGATGGTCACACTTGAATTGAGCTCCTGATAAATTATGATAAAATAAGAATAATTTTGCCAAAAAAAAAATGAAAGAAAAGTAGATTTAACAATAAACAACGTCTAGACAAAGTTTTTGTTGAATCGGGGCAGATTTTATTTATTTATTTTATTTTATTTTATTTTTGTCACACCTGAATCTGATGAAAGTTCAAGAGAAGATCATCACAGGATTACCCTCTACAGAAGAGGATATTCATAATGAAAAGGATAAAGCAACATAAACAACATAACAACTAAGAGGAAAACTTACAAGAAAAAAGAGAGGTAAAGACATTTTGAACAGACAGTGCCATTTCATATCTCTCTGTGTTTTTGCGTAGAAGAACAGCACAAAGAGACATTTTGGACAGAACTGAAAACTTGAACTTTAAAGAAATATTTTTTCCCCTCACAAAATCAGTGAAAGTCATATTTTGCCTGCTTTTTTGGCTTTTTTATTAATTTTTATCCCTTTATATCGTCACTGAGAGAAAATAAACAAAAAAACTGGCAGTTATTTCAGTTGATTGTTTACATTCTAAATCAACTATGACCAGTGCATCCTCCTGGCCCCGCCCCCAGAAGAGTTCATCCTGGCCCCGCCCCCAGAAGAGTTCATCCTGGCCCCGCCCCCAGAAGAGTTCTGAACACTCCAGCCACAGCGCCAGGCCTAAACTACCCTCATATGTGGAGGCCATCTCACTGCACTATCCTAAAGATGTCACAAATGAATCAGCACGGAAAGTCTACAAAAACAAAAGACTGACAGACAACCCAGAATCACTTTTTGCAGACCTACATAAAGATGGCAGCATAAGTAACCTGATATTCTATACCAACAAGCCCTATGCATGGCACAAGGCCATCATTGCACACTACCCCTCTGCTGAGAGAAAAGGCATATGCGGGGGTTTCCAGCTAAAAATTAGAAATGAGGAAGACACAACAACCACCAATGTAAATATCTACAAAACAACGGGTATAGTGGTGGTAAAAAGCATCAATAGGCTCTTCGAACAAAACTTCCTTTGCATCAAAGACAGAGCACAGAAAGAGACCACTACCATCGACCAACTAATCACTCCTGAGGATCAGATGAGGATCAGACAGAACACAGAGACCATTTGAGCACAGAACAGACCACAGACCCCCATCCACACTGCTATTGCACTGACATGAGGGAGAGATTCACAGAGCTAGAGGGAGAAATGGTCCAGCTCAAGGAGATGATCTTCTCCCTGCAAACAGTTCAGACAACAGACCAGACCAGCAACAGCCCCACAGCCAAGCACAGAGAAGGGGACAGCCTCAGGAGAGAGCTGTCTACACTGCAGACCGAGGTGACGGAGCTCCAGCAGGAGAGAGAGGGCTTCAGGGCTCAGCTGGAGACACTGGAAACACAGTTCTTACAACAGACTGAGTTACACAAGGCACAACTAACAGCAATGAGGATAGAAATAAGTGAACTGAGGCAGAACAGAGGAGCACAGCACAGCGAGTCCAGCTCATCAGAGGAACCGGTGGAGCAGGACACTCTTCACAACTCTCAAACAACAGAGATCCAGCACAGCCAGAGTCCTCCTCTCCCATCAGACCCTTTTCTCACCTCACGACCAGCCTCACACTCAGACGACCCCTCCACACCAACAGAAGGAACACTACGACCGGAAGTCGCTCTTTTAATAGATTCAAACGGGAAATTTATTGATGAAAAGAAGCTTTTTCCCAAACACAGAGTGGCCAAACTCTGGTGTCCGAACACTCAGAGCGCACTCAAATGGCTAAGTGTTGACAAACTGGGATCCCCAAGCCATGTAATAATCCACACCGGCACCAACGATCTGAGAGCCAAACAGGAGAGAGTGGCTACATCACTACAAACAGTGATTGAAAAGGCCTCAACCACTTTCCCAAATGCTAAAATTATCATCTCCACACTGCTGCCCCGAAAAGACTTCCACCCTGACACTATCCAGCGGGTGAATGCCCACCTCTCCCGCTCCTGTGCACTTAAACCAAATGTGCACCTGGCACACCACCCCACCCTGGACCCCTCATGCCTCTACGACCATGTCCATCTATACAAGACAGCTGTTCCTGTCTTCGCCAGGACCCTGAAAGATGTGGCCCTGAGTCGGAACCACAACAGCACCAGGAGCAACACAGTCCAACAACCTCCACCCAGACCTTTAAGAAATCACAGTGTACCCCCAGAGAGACTTCCGTCAAGACAACAACACTCTCACATGCTGAGAGCATCCCAACCAGCACTTGAGCATCTCCTCCCAGCCTTCACACCCTCACATCCAGCACATCAGGCCAGGCCAAAGCCACTCCTGCCGACCCCCTGCCCTCCTCATACCCCGCAGGCCCCGGGCAGACACAGCTACGCTCAGATAGTGAGCAGAACACCCACAGCAGCACCAGTGCAAGACACATCAACAGAGCTAAGAGACATCCGTCAGATGCTCAACCTCATCTGCTCACACCTACTGTCATAGGTCAAAACTTAACACCAAAACTAAGACCCTAGTGCTGGGCGGTTTGACCAAAAATCAACATCACGGTTTTTTTCTAAATTATACCGGTTTCACGGTTTTTACCGGTTTTTTTATTTTTTTTAAGCATGATGGGTGTTAACCACATTTTCTACTGAGTGAGAGAGGAAATACTGCAGTAGATTTACTTATAATGCCCTATTTTATTGTCATGAGTGAATATTATAGAAACAATCCACACTAATATTAATAATACAGCAGGTTTGCAAGGCTGTTTACAAAGAGGTGCCAGCAGGACGCGCTTTAGGAGCGGCAGAAACAGTGGTTTCCCCGGTAACGGCTGTACACAAAGCAGCAACGCTCATAAACACTGCTTTATCAGGAAAGATAAAGAAAGATTCAATCGTAATAACAAAGAAACTTTTCTAAAGACCGTCAGTTCACTTCAGATACGTTAATACAGTATAAAAACACGCGCGCCGCGAGAAAAAAAGACACTCTCACCCCCACACGTCTCGTGCCCATTCTAGTCAATGCTTGTGTTTCAGATCGAAGCTTCCCAGAAGCGGCTCTCCGCGCCGCTTCGCTAAATATAGGCGCCTGGTCTATTTTGACGCACCGTGTGGAGGACGGAATAAAACCTTGTCGCAGCTGTAATGCGCCGCAGACGTGTGTTGTAAATGAGGGGTGAGACTGTCGCGCAGCGCCGCGTTCCGATTAAAGCGACATACACCGGTATTGCGGTATATTAAAAATTCATATCGTAACAAAAATAAACACCGGTATTCGGTATGAACCGGTAAACCGCCCAGCACTATAAGACCCCATGGACAAAAAAGCTTTTATTATTGCATGTTGGAATATTCAAGGCCTGAGATCATCTACCTTTGGCCTCAAAAGCAGAAACCAAGATTTCAATTCAGAAATAAAAAATTCAGACATCATCATCCTGCAGGAGACATGGAGCAGAGGAGACGGACCCACCGGCTGCCCAAAAGGCTACAGAGAACTCATCATCCCATCCAGTAAACTGCCTGGAGTGACACAAGGAAGAGATTCGGGAGGCATGCTTATTTGGTACAAATCAAATCTTGCCCATGCCATCAAAGTAACTAAAACAGGACAATTCTACACATGGTTAGAAATTAATAAGACAGTCACCGCAACAGAGAAAAACATCTTCCTGTGTGCCACTTACATCCCTCCAGCAGAGTCTCCCTATTTTAATGAAGACAGTTTCTCCATTCTTGAAGTAGACATTAATTACTTCCAGTCACAGGGAAGTGTGCTGCTCTGTGGAGACCTGAATGCCAGAACAGGTGAAGAACTGGACACACTTAACTCTCAGGGGGACAAACACCTGCCTGGAGGAGATGTCCTCCCCACACCGATACACACACAGAGACACAATTATGATAAAACAACAAACAAAAGCGGAACACATCTTCTTCATCTGTGTCGCACACTTGGTCTGTTCATAGTCAACGGCAGGCTTCGAGGAGATTCCTACGGTAGATACACCTACAGCTCATCCTTCGGAAACAGTACAGTAGACTATTTTCTGACAGACCTTAACCCAAACTCCCTCAGAGCGTTCACAGTCAGCCCACTAAACCCACTATCAGACCACAGTAAAATAACCCTCTACTTAAGCAGAGCAATGCCCAACCAAGAAGCATCTAAACAAACCCAGCTCCACTCACTTAGAAACATGTATAGATGGAAACAAAACAGTAAAGATACATATCTAAGTACAATTAAACAACCGAAAATTCAAGCCCTATTAGATCAATTCCTTGCCACTCCTTTCCCGCACAATAGTGAAGGTACAAACCTAGCAGTAGACAAGCTGAACAGAATATTTGAGGTATCAGCAACATTATCCAACTTGAAAACCACAAAAAGAAAACCAAAAAGACCACATGCCACTGAGAAATGGTTTGACAACGACTGTAAAAAACTTAGGAAAGAATTAAGAGTCCTATCCAACCAGAAACACAGAGATGCTGACAATGAGAACATCCGTCATCTCTATCACGTCAAACTTAAGCAATATAGGAATACTTTAAGAAAGAAAAAAGAACAAAACACAAAAAGTCAGCTCAGGGAAATTGAAGAATCCTTAGAATCCAACCACTTCTGGAAACATTGGAAGACACTAAACAAAACTTACCATCAAGAACTAGCCATCCAGAATGGAGATGTTTGGATAAACCACTTCTCCAACCTCTTTAGTGATATAAACAAAAATCAGGAACAAAATGCCCTGTATGACAAACTAAGGGTTTTAGAATCAACCATCAAAGACTACCAGAACCCCTTAGACTCTCCAATGACACTAGCTGAACTCTTAGACAAGATACAAACCCTGAAACTGCAAAAAGCCTGTGGTGTCGATGGCACCCTAAATGAAATGATTAAATACACAGACCACAAATTCAAATTAGCCATTCTAAAGCTCTTCAACATCATCCTGAGTTTAGGTATATTCCCCAACATCTGGAACAAAGGTCTTATTACCCCAATCCATAAAAACGGAGACAGATTTGACCCTAATAATTACCGTGGTATATGTGTAAACAGCAACCTAGGCAAACTCTTCGGCAACATCCTAAACGGCAGACTAGCACATTTCCTCAGAGACAGAAATGTCCTGAGCAAATGTCAAATTGGCTTCCAACCTAAATATCGCACATCAGACCATATATACACTCTCCATACCTTAATCGACAAGCAAATCAACCAAAACAAAAGTAAAATTTTCTCATGCTTTGTTGACTTCAAAAAAGCTTTTGACTCCATTTGGCATGAAGGTCTTTTCCTTCAATTAATCCAGTGCGGCATCGGAGGAAAAACATATGACATCATCAAATCAATGTACACAAACAACAAATTTGCAGTTAAAATTGGTAATAAACACACAGAATTCCTCCCTCAGAGTCGTGGAGTGAGACAGGGCTGCAGCTTAAGTCCCACGCTGTTCAATATCTACATAAACGAGCTAGCGAGAGCTCTGGGTCAGTCTGCAGCACCTGGCCTTACTCTACTGGACACTGAGGTCAAGTGCCTTCTGTCTGCTGATGATCTGGTGCTGCTGTCTCCCACTAGAGAGGGTCTACAGCAGCATCTAGACCTCCTGCACAACTTCTGTCAGTCATGGGCCCTGGCAGTTAACCCCAAAAAGACTAAAATAATGATTTTCCGAAAAAGACCCAGCCGCCAAGACCAACATCATAGTTTTACGTTGTACAACATGCTCCTCGAACACACGCAGGACTACACTTACCTTGGCATAAATATTAGCAACACAGGAAATTTTAAAAAAGCTGTTAACGACTTGAGAGACAAGGCACGGAGAGCCTTTTACGCTATTAAGAGAAATATCCAAATTGACATCCCAATCAGAATCTGGCTAAAAATAATCAAGACAGTAATCGAGCCCATCGCGCTGTACGGGTGTGAAGGGTCCACTCACAGACCAAGAGTTCACCAAATGGGACAAACACCCAATAGAGACTCTGCAGACCGAGCTGTGCAAAATCTTGCTTCGAGTTCAGCGCAAAACCCCAAACAATGCCTGTAGAGCAGAATTAGGATTATAACCCCTTGTGATAACCATTCAAAAAAGAGCCATTAAATTCCATGCCCACTTAAAAAATAGCGATGAACAGACCCTCCATCACAAAGCCCTGAGCCACCAAGAGCTGAAGCCAGAGAGAAACGCCCTCGGCCGACTGGTCTCAGAGCTGACGTCACAAACTGACAATAAAAACATAGCCAGACCAAACCAAATCATTAAAACACAAAAAGAAAAATACCTCAAACATTGGACAGACGCAACAGACAAACAGAGTAAACTGGAATGCTATTTGGCCCTAAACAGAAGATATGAATTGGCAGGATACCTGAGTGAAGTGAGCGACCCTAAACTGAGGAGAGTGCTGAGCATGTACAGACTCAGTGACCACAGTCTGAGCATAGAGACGGGCAGACACACACACACACACACAGTCTGAGCATAGAGACGGGCAGACACACACACACACACAGTCTGAGCATAGAGACGGGCAGACACACACACACAGTCTGAGCATAGAGACGGGCAGACACACACACACAGTCTGAGCATAGAGACGGGCAGACACACACACACACAGTCTGAGCATAGAGACGGGCAGACACACACACACAGTCTGAGCATAGAGACGGGCAGACACACACACACACAGTCTGAGCATAGAGACGGGCAGACACACACACACACAGTCTGAGCATAGAGACGGGCAGACACACACACACACAGTCTGAGCATAGAGACGGGCAGACACACACACACACACAGTCTGAGCATAGAGACGGGCAGACACACACACACAGTCTGAGCATAGAGACGGGCAGACACACACACACAGTCTGAGCATAGAGACGGGCAGACACACACACACACAGTCTGAGCATAGAGACGGGCAGACACACACACACAGTCTGAGCATAGAGACGGGCAGACACACACACACACAGTCTGAGCATAGAGACGGGCAGACACACACACACACAGTCTGAGCATAGAGACGGGCAGACACACACACACAGTCTGAGCATAGAGACGGGCAGACACACACACACAGTCTGAGCATAGAGACGGGCAGACACACACACACAGTCTGAGCATAGAGACGGACAGACACACACACACAGTCTGAGCATAGAGACGGGCAGACACACACACACAGTCTGAGCATAGAGACGGGCAGACACACACACACACACACAGTCTGAGCATAGAGACGGGCAGACACACACACACAGTCTGAGCATAGAGACGGGCAGACACACACACACAGTCTGAGCATAGAGACGGGCAGACACACACACACAGTCTGAGCATAGAGACGGGCAGACACACACACACACACACACACAGTCTGAGCATAGAGACGGGCAGACACACACACACACACACACACACACACACAGTCTGAGCATAGAGACGGGCAGACACACACACACACACACACACACAGTCTGAGCATAGAGACGGGCAGACACACACACACACACACACACAGTCTGAGCATAGAGACGGGCAGACACACACACACAGTCTGAGCATAGAGACGGGCAGACACACACACACAGTCTGAGCATAGAGACGGGCAGACACACACACACACACACACACAGTCTGAGCATAGAGACGGGCAGACACACACACACACACACACACACAGTCTGAGCATAGAGACGGGCAGACACACACACACACACACACACACACACACACACACACACAGTCTGAGCATAGAGACGGGCAGACACACACACACACACACACACACAGTCTGAGCATAGAGACGGGCAGACACACACACACACACACACACACAGTCTGAGCATAGAGACGGGCAGACACACACACACACACACAGTCTGAGCATAGAGACGGGCAGACACACACACACACACACACACACACACACAGGCAGAGCTGGCTGCCGAGGGAGGAGCGACTGTGCCCTCACTGCTCAGAGAATCAAGTGGAAACAGAGCTACACTTCTTGACTTCCTGCCCCACCCTTTAGTTTGTTTCACAGCTTGCTTGTTTGTTTATTACGGTGACGCATTGCTGCCACATACATATTATTTTTTCCCCTCAATTATGTCGTAATAACGAGATCTTATGTCGTTTTAATGACATCTTTTCTCGTAATAACGAGATCTTATGTCGTTAAAACGACATCATTTTTTGCCCTTATAAGGACATGTGTAGTCATGTACAAAATATGCCTTTATCCACATACAATTGACAGCCTATCGCGCCTTTATCACACGTTCAAAAAGCTTAAGCAAATAGTAGCAGCCCCCAATCATGCAAAATTAATCAATGAGGCTCTTTTTGAAAATATATTTTAAATAGGCCTGTAAGTTTTTTTTTTTATATATAATATATTATAAGATTTATTTTTGTTAATAGGCTATATATATCTTCATTCATTACCTAGAGATATAATTAAACAAAAAGTAGTCAAAACACATCTAAAAGAAAATTTTACAACATTGTGTTCTTATTTTGCTTAATTAACGAAATGTCAATCTTCGCCTTTATAACAGAAGATACAATACAATACAAAAATCTTCAAGATACAGCCTACAATCTTCACATGTATAACGGATTGTCACCTTATAAACAGTCCTTTGTGTGGTGGAATAAGCAATGCTATATAGAAATATATGGTTAGTATCTTAATTTTAATTTTATTTTATTATTTTATTAGTTCATTAATTATGCTAACTCAGCTAATTAAATGTGACGAGCTGGATACTTACTAATGAAATAATGTCAAATATTAAATGTAGGCTATTGATTAGAGTTGCCATAGACTAAAGGATTTTTCTAGTCATTAATTTAAGCAATTAGGACTAATCGCACGTTTATATTCAATCCTGGGTGCATGTAGGCTATAGCCTATATTCCGCGCTCAAGCGCATGCAGAAAACTTGCCGCAAAGCACCAGCAAAAGTAGGCTAATGATATAATAAATGTATCTGAAAAAATAACGAAGCATTTTAATTGTTTATTAATTAACTAGTCTTTTCTAAATCAGTGTAGGCTGCCTGCAAACATATCTCCATACATCTCCGCTGTAATGTAGCCTAGATGCGCCTTTATTACGGACAGGATTACTTAATCAGATAGTAGCTACCGTATTTGCTTTCGATTGGATTTTTTTTTTCGTTGGTGGACATTTTTTTATTAACTTTATAGTTATATTTCTCATGTCTGTGAGGCTTGTCTATACACTGTTTGTCAGTTCATTTTTGAGGCGCGCTCCAATTCACAGAGATCATGAAAGCGCGCCCGGTTCGTTTTATTTTGTTTTACAAAGGCACACCGTTTTCTTGTTGTTGTGAGTTTACACAAATAAAAGTAGTTGCGACTGATGTATTATTATGTTCTGTATGACCAGAAATGATGGAGTATTTTAAGTTGTTTCCACTGTTGATAGGAAAATGCGAGTGATGGCACCGGCGCCTCCATCCATGTCATAGTACGCGCTCCACACTCCGCACAAACACTCGGATATGCGCTTCATAATAGCGAACATTTATCTAGGTTAACGTTAGAGCGAGCGGTCATGCCAGACGGATAATCCTCTTCATGTTTAACTCATCAAATTCTGTTGCATTTTATTGCGCCAGTTTGAAAAGGGCGGCTGAAACACTTAGCCTACAGATAAACGCCCAACGCTGGTGTTTTTCTTTAAACAAATTCGTTTAGACTTTAAAATAAATATTGTTTATGGGCTAATTAATGCCACAATCATTTGTTTATTTTATTGGCTAATTGTATTTTTCATTTTTGTTTTGCATTGAATACCATTGAATATTTTCATTGAATGCATTGAATATTCGCTGTGCACCGCAATACCACCCTCCCATAGAAAGACACGTTAAGAGCAACCTATTTTCTTTATAATAAAGGGAAGGAAAACGCTTAATGTATAATTAAATGCATTGCGTTCATATTCTTTATAACTGAAGCGTTTTCTTTATTATAAGGGTGTATTATTCCATTAAAAAAGGGCTGTTTATAAGGTGACAATCCGTTATACATCTTGAAGATTTTTGTATTTTATTGTATCTTCTTATAAAGACGAAGATTGACATTTCGTTAATTAAACAAAATAAGAACACAATGTTGTAAAAATAAACAACTCAGGCTATGTTCTGTTAGATGTGTTTTGAATACTTTTTGTTTAATTATATCTCTAGGTAATGAAGATATAGCCTATTAACAAAAAATAAAATCTTATTAGGCCTAGG
>NC_138244.1:80000-110000 GCF_964197995.2 Scardinius erythrophthalmus
GCCTCAGACCCGCGACCTCAAGCGTCCTGCGCGACCCGCCTCAGACCCGCGACCTCAAGCGTCCTCCGCGTCCCGCTTCAGACCCGCGACCTCAAGCGTCCTCCATGACCCGCCTTAGACCCGCGACCTCAAGCGTCCTCCGCGACCTCAAGCGTCCTCCGCGACCCGCCTCAGACCCGCGACCTCAAGCGTCCTCCGCGACCCGCCTCAGACCCGCGACCTCAAGCGTCCTCCGCGACCCGCTTCAGACCCGCGACCTCAAGCGTCCTGCGCGACCCGCCTCAGACCCGCGACCTCAAGCGTCCTCCATGACCCGCCTTAGACCCGCGACCTCAAGCGTCCCCCGCGACCTCAAGCGTCCTCCGCGACCCGCCTTAGACCCGCGACCTCAAGCGTCCTCCGCGACCCACCTCAGACCCCCGACCTCAAGCGACCTCAAGCGTCCCCGCGACCTCAAGCGTCCTCCGCGACCCACCTCAGACCCGCGACCTCAAGCGACCTCAAGCGTCCCCGCGACCTCAAGCGTCCTCCGCGACCCGCCTCAGACCCGCGACCTCAAGCGTCCTCCGCGACCTCAAGCGTCCTCCGTGACCTCAAGCGTCCTCCGCGACCCGCCTCAGACCCGCGACCTCAAGCGTCCTGCGCGACCCGCCTCAGACCCGCGACCTCAAGCGTCCTACGCGACCCGCCTCAGACCCCCGACCTCAAGCGTCCTCCGCGACCTCAAGCGTCCTCAAGCGTCCTCCGCGACCCGCCTCAGACCCGCGACCTCAAGCGTCCTGCGCGACCCGCCTCAGACCCGCGACCTCAAGCGTCCTCTATGACCCGCCTTAGACCCGCGACCTCAAGCGTCCTCCGCGACCTCAAGCGACCTCAAGCGTCCTCCGCGACCCGCGACCTCAAGCGTCCTCCGCGACCTCAAGCGTCCTCCGCGACCTCAAGCGTCCTCCGTGACCTCAAGCGTCCTCCGCGACCCGCCTCAGACCCGCGACCTCAAGCGTCCTGCGCGACCCGCCTCAGACCCGCGACCTCAAGCGTCCTCCGCGACCCGCTTCAGACCCGCGACCTCAAGCGTCCTCCGCGACCTCAAGCGTCCTCCGTGACCTCAAGCGTCCTCCGCGACCCGCCTCAGACCCGCGACCCGCCTCAGACCCGCGACCTCAAGCGTCCTGCGCGACCCGCCTCAGACCCGCGACCTCAAGCGTCCTACGCGACCCACCTCAGACCCCCGACCTCAAGCGTCCTCCATGACCCGCCTTAGACCCGCGACCTCAAGCGTTCTCCGCGACCTCAAGCGTCCTCCGCGACCCACCTCAGACCCGCGACCTCAAGCGACCTCAAGCGTCCCCGCGACCTCAAGCGTCCTCCGCGACCCACCTCAGACCCGCGACCTCAAGCGACCTCAAGCGTCCCCGCGACCTCAAGCGTCCTCCGCGACCCGCCTCAGACCCGCGACCTCAAGCGTCCTCCGCGACCTCAAGCGTCCTCCGTGACCTCAAGCGTCCTCCGCGACCCGCCTCAGACCCGCGACCTCAAGCGTCCTGCGCGACCCGCCTCAGACCCGCGACCTCAAGCGTCCTACGCGACCCGCCTCAGACCCCCGACCTCAAGCGTCCTCCGCGACCTCAAGCGTCCTCAAGCGTCCTCCGCGACCCGCCTCAGACCCGCGACCTCAAGCGTCCTGCGCGACCCGCCTCAGACCCGCGACCTCAAGCGTCCTCTATGACCCGCCTTAGACCCGCGACCTCAAGCGTCCTCCGCGACCTCAAGCGACCTCAAGCGTCCTCCGCGACCCGCGACCTCAAGCGTCCTCCGCGACCTCAAGCGTCCTCCGCGACCTCAAGCGTCCTCCGTGACCTCAAGCGTCCTCCGCGACCCGCCTCAGACCCGCGACCTCAAGCGTCCTGCGCGACCCGCCTCAGACCCGCGACCTCAAGCGTCCTCCGCGACCCGCTTCAGACCCGCGACCTCAAGCGTCCTCCGCGACCTCAAGCGTCCTCCGTGACCTCAAGCGTCCTCCGCGACCCGCCTCAGACCCGCGACCCGCCTCAGACCCGCGACCTCAAGCGTCCTGCGCGACCCGCCTCAGACCCGCGACCTCAAGCGTCCTACGCGACCCACCTCAGACCCCCGACCTCAAGCGTCCTCCATGACCCGCCTTAGACCCGCGACCTCAAGCGTTCTCCGCGACCTCAAGCGTCCTCCGCGACCCGCCTCAGACCCGCGACCTCAAGCGTCCTCCGCGACCCGCCTTAGACCCATTACCTCAAGCATCCTCCGCGACCCGCCTCAGACCCGCGACCTCAAGCGTCCCCGCGACCTCAAGCGTCCTCCATGACCCGCCTTAGACCCGCGACCTCAAGCGTCCTCCGTGACCTCAAGCGTCCTCCGCGACCCGCCTCAGACCCGCGACCTCAAGCGTCCTGCGCGACCCGCGACCTCAAGCGACCTCAAGCGTCCTCCATGACCCGCCTTAGACCCGCGACCTCAAGCGTCCTCCGCGACCTCAAGCGACCTCAAGCGTCTTCCGCGACCCGCCTCAGACCCGCGACCTCAAGCGTCCTCCGCGACCCGCCTTAGACCCGCGACCTCAAGCGTCTTCCGCGACCCGCCTTAGACCCGCGACCTCAAGCGTCCTCCGCGACCCGCCTTAGACCCGCGACCTCAAGCGTCCTCCGTGACCCGCCTCAGACCCGCGACCTCAAGCGTCCTCGCGACCTCAAGCGTCCTCCGCGACCCGCCTCAGACCCGCGACCTCAAGCGTCCTCCGCGACCTCAAGCGTCCTCCGCGACCCGCCTCAGACCCGCGACCTCAAGCGTCCTCCGCGACCCGCCTCAGACCCGCGACCTCAAGCGTCCTCCGCTACCTCAAGCTTCCTCCGCGACCCGCCTTAGACCCGCGACCTCAAGCGTCCTCCACGACCCGCGACCTCAAGCGTCCTCCGCGACCTCAAGCGTCCTCCGCGACCCGCCTCAGACCCGCGACCTCAAGCGTCCTGCGCGACCCGCCTCAGACCCGCGACCTCAAGCGACCTCAAGCGTCCTCCATGACCCGCCTTAGACCCGCGACCTCAAGCGTCCTCCGCGACCTCAAGCGTCCTCCGCGACCTCAAGCGTCCTCCGCGACCCGCCTTAGACCCGCGACCTCAAGCGTCCTCCACGACCTCAAGCGTCCTCCACGACCTCAAGCGTCCTCCGCGACCCGCCTCACAGTGGTGTGTGTGCCCCAGGGCCCGGGCCTGGCACCTCTGCTGTTCTCTCCGTATATGGTGTGTGTCTTCCCACTGCTACGCGGATGACACCCACATCTACAGACCTATAAAACTCAAAGATAAACAAGCATTAGAGAGATTAGATGCATGTCTTCAACTTAAACTGTGGCTTACAAATAAGTTAATGTTATTGAATGATGAAAAAACCCAAATCAGTGTATTTAGTCCAAATGGGCTCTTAGGGACCCTCACACCACACCTCACAGCCAACGTTAAAAACTTGGGTTTTTATCTTGATAGTAGTATTAAACAAATGAATAGCACAGCTAGCGCTAGTAATTTTTTTCTATTTATATCAATAATATTGGCTCAGCTATAAAAAAATGGTCAACTCTACCTCTATGCTGATGATACAGTTATTTATGCTATTGCCCCTACAGCTGACCAGGGCCATTTAGAGCTACAGTCTGCCTTTACAGCTATACAGAAGGTCTTTGTTGAATTGAACCTGGTAGTTAACGAAGGCAAAACCAAGTACATGCTTTTTTCAAATAAACAACAGAAAATAGGTGATGATTTATGTTTTTCCACATTGGATGGTGCCTCTATTGACCGTGTTTATGTTTATAAATATTTGGGGATTTGGATTGATGACAGGCTCTCCTTTAAAACGCATGTTGATGAGTTGGTAAAGAAACTAAGAGTTAGAGTGGGTTTCCTTTATAGAAATATATCTTGTTTGACTCTAAATAATAGAAAAAATTAGTTGAATCCACTTTTTACCTATCATTGATTATGGAGACACAATCTATATGCATGCCCCGCTTCTGCTCTAAAACCTCTCGATGCTGTATATCATAGTGCCATTCTTTTATTACAGGGGACAGGTTTAGTACCCATCATTGCACACTTTATCAGAAAGTAAATTGGCTGCCCTTAAAATCTCGTAGAGAAATGCATTTTGCACTTTTTGTGTACAAAGCTCTTTTGCACAAATTACCATCTTATATTAATTCACTTTTAGCTGTTAGAAGGTCTGGTTATCAGACCAGAGCTCAGGGATGGCTATTACTACAGATCCCAAAGATCTCCTCTGAATTGGGTAGGTCTGCTTTCAGTTTTTCTGCCCCTCACACTTGGAATGAATTACAATGTACTTTTAAACTGGATGATCTGATGCCTTTACGCCATTTTAGACGTCCGCTTAAGGATCATTTTATTACTGATTGTGTTTGTTTCCTGTGATTGTTTTTGCTTTCCTTTTAATTGCTTTTAATTTATTTAGCTTGTTTTACTGTATAGTGCACTTCTGGCTGTATTTCTCTTTTTTTTTCTGTGTTGACCTACACAGGTCGTTGCTGTAAATGTCGTTCTCAGTCAACTTACCTGTATAAATAAATCAAGCCCCTAAATATCTCTCTGACTTAAAAGTGAATCACAACCCACCCAGATCACAGGTCAGGTGATCAGCATCTTCTGCCTGTCCCTCGATCTCGCTTACACTGCAGAGGTGATCCAGCGTTAGGGTTAACGACTAACTAACCCTAACCCTAACCTGGTCCTCGGCTGTGGAATAACCTAGCCCTACTTGTTAGAACTGCTTCTACACTAGCTGAATGTAAATCTATGTTTAAAACTAATCTTTTCTCTTGTGCTTTCAATTCTTTGTAATTCTACTGTGTTTCTTGTCTTCATTTTTATTTAAATTTTTCTATCCATTTTTGCCTTTTCTGTTTTTCTTTGATGTACAGCACTTTGGCCAACCAAGGGTGATTTTAAAAGTGCTTTATAAATAAAATTTGATTTGGTGAGTGTGAGAGAGAGAGAGAGAGAGAGTGTGTGTTCAGTGTGTGCTGCTTCAGGCCAGCAGGTGGCACCGATCACACATGATCAGGACACTGCAGCAGAAGTGAACACACACACAGGGTGCTTCTCAATTCTTATTTTTGCATCCTCGTTTCCTTTCCTCGCTTCCTTTCCTCGAGTCTCAGCTCCACCCCTGTAGGATGCTAGGAAAGAAAATGAGGACAGAGGAATCGAATGAAAGCCTTTTTATACATTAGAATACTTGATCACTCGAGCATCACTTCACAGCGTCATCAGCAGCGCTCAAAGGATCTGCCCTTATGTTGTATTAGTTTGGTTATTTAAGAAATTGTATACCGTATTTTTCGGACTATAAGTCGCTCCGGAGTATAAGTCGCATCAGTCAAAAAATGCGTCATGAAGAGGAAAAAACCATATATAAGTCGCACTGGAATATAGGTCGCATTTATTTAGAAATTTATTTCACAAAATCCAAGACCACGAACAGACATTTAATCAATATAGGCAAGTTATTCAACTACACAGTAGCACACAGAACAACAGGCTGAATAGGTGTCCAGTGTGTTAACGCCACGCAACACATTAACAGTTATTCAGCTACACAATAGCATAAAGAACATATACCTGGGAGGCTGAATAGGCTAAATTAACATAAGCCAGCGAGTCCAACAAGAAATTTACCAGTAAATCATTTTCTGAACAACTCCGCCAACTAGAGCGCCCTCTCGCGGCTGTAGACGGTAATGTTTTCTCTTGGTTCATCTCAGTCTGAATTAATTTTGATATATAAGTCGCACCTGACTATAAGTCGCAGGACCAGCCAAACTATGAAAAAAAGTGCGACTTATAGTCCGGAAAATACGGTAATAATAATAAATAATAATAAAGCAACATACCCGGTTGAAATATGTGAGATGTATGGTGTATATAAACTGCAAAGGTAAATTATAAATTAAAATGATTGTGACCGATGTGAAAGGGGAGGAGAATTGATACGATCCTCACTCCTCGCCTCCTCGATCCTCACTCCTTACTCCTCGACTCCTCGATCGTCACTCCTCGATTCTCGCCTCCTCGATCCTCACTCCTTGATCCTCGCCTCCTCGATCCTCGCCCTTCGATCCTCACTCCTTACTCCTCGCCTCCTCGATCCTCGCCCCTCGATCCTCACTCCTTGATCCTCGCCTCCTCGATCCTCGCCCCTCGATCCTCACTCCTTACTCCTCGCCTCCTCGATCCTCACTCCTTACTCCTCGCCTCCTCGATCCTCACTCCTCGATCCTCACCCCTCAATCCTCGCCTCCTCGATCCTCACTCCTCGCCTCCTCGATCCTCACTCCTCGATCCTCGCCCCTCAATCCTCGCCTCCTCGATCCTCACTCCTCGCCTCCTCGATCCTCACTCCTCGATCCTCGCCCCTCAATCCTCGCCTCCTCGATCCTCACTCCTCGCCTCCTCGATCCTCGCCTCCTCGATCCTCACTCCTCGATCCTCGCCCCTCAATCCTCGCCTCCTCGATCCTCACTCCTCGATCCTCGCCCCTCAATCCTCGCCTCCTCGATCCTCACTCCTCGCCTCCTCGATCCTCACTCCTTGATCCTCGCCTCCTCGATCCTCACTCCTCGATCCTCGCCCCTCAATCCTCGCCTCCTCGATCCTCACTCCTCGCCTCCTCGATCCTCACTCCTTGATCCTCGCCTCCTCGATCCTCACTCCTCGATCCTCGCCCCTCAATCCTCGCCTCCACGCCTCACACACACACACACACACACACACACACACACACACACTTTCACTCTCACTCTCTCACACACACAGACACACACACATACACACACACACACACACACACACACACACACACACTCTCTCTCTCTCTCTCTCTCTCTCTCTCTGTGTGTGTGTGTGTGTGTGTGTGTGTGTGAGTGAGTGGGTGAGTGAGTGTGTCTGTGTGTGTGTGTGTGTGTGTGTGTAAGTAGGCCATGTAAAGATAGCCTCTTCAAGCAGCCTCGATTCTGACCCCTAAAACATCAGTGAGAAACAGAGAGTTGCATCATTCTCTCTCCTTCCTCGTTTCTGCTGTTCTTCAGCTAATCACAGTCTGCCGGTTGCCGTGGTGATCAGGCCAGTGTCGTCCAGCCTGTTGTGTTGCACGTCATAGGAAGTGCAGTGGATCCTCTGACATCTCTGACAGTGTGTGTGTGTGAGAGAGAGTGTGTGAGTGAAACCAAACCAAATGTCCCCACAAAATAGTAACTCCTGAGATTGTCCACAGGGGGAATGGGTTTATAATGATGTTTTTATTGAGAATGTAAGAGTGCAGTAAGTGTTCTGTGATGTGAGAGAGAATGTGTGTGAAGTGTTCTGTGATGAGTAGGGTTAGTAGGGGGCCAAGATGGCCCCTGTGTAAGCCGTGTTGTTAGTTGCTCTTAAACTTTAATGTGTAATTCTTGACCTAACGTGTCCTCATGTGAGTACAAACAGTATTTTATATAATTTGACAAATTCAAGAACCCTTATTACTGGAATTTCTATTTCTTTTTTCTTGTTTTGAGGATGATGCATGTTTCACATACAAACTTTTTTGGAAACTAGCATGCTAACTGAGAAGTGACTGCTCTTTTTATCGATCATAATAATTCGCTTTTGTCACAAATCTAATTTCCTCCACGTTTCGCAACAAATGGCAGACGCTTTAGCAGTGAAACGCGTGCATGATCACGCACAGACACCTGTCGAGGGAGAAAAGGTCGCTGCCACAACACCTCTACCTGATACTCCTACCAAGAGTTCACAGTCGAAGATGTGACGACACTACAGAGCCATCAAATGCTGTTCTCTTGGAAGCAATTGAGAAGCTAGGGAAAAAAATTGTGTAACTCGAGCCGCATCGCTGATCTCGGAGTTAAAATGGGCGGGATCTCCCACAAGGCCGACCTTGCTGTTACTAACTCCAATGGGATGAAGGATGAAGTCACGTCCTTAAAGACCGAAAACAAGCAACTCTGGGAAAAGCTGGACGAATTAGAGGCATACAAAAGGCGGTGGAACCTGCAGATTGCTGGTATCTCTGAAATGGAGGGTGAAAATGTGAAGATGGCTGTGATGGAAACATTAGGTTATGTTTCGCCAGGTCTGGCAGATGTTCTCCAGTCTTCCATCGAGTGGCCCACAGGCTTGGAAAGAAAGGACTCACGCAGCCTCGTCGCATTATAGTACAGTTCATCTCTTGCACGCACCGTGACCGCATCTGGGCCGACGGTATAACGGAGGACTTAACCCAACGTGCAAGGGAAAGTCTGAATAAACTGTGGCCACTTGTGAATCAAGCTAGACCATCAGTTAGTCATCCTCTTGGAACTTGTTTTTTTGTTAGGATTCCAGCTAGAAATATGAAAAACTGGTCCATAATACAGTGAGGAGGTTTGGGCTAGTGTTGCACTTCCTTTTTTTCATGTTAGGATTAGGCTAACCCTAACCCTATCTTAATCTGTAAAGAAAGCTATTATTTTATTTACTAAACAATTTATCTTGGTTATACATTCTTGTTTATTGTTTTATGTCAATTAAGTTGACTTGTTTTTCACTTAATGTTAGGGGAATCAGAGACTTAAAGGGATACTCCACTTTTTTTTGGAAATAGGCTCATTTTACAACTCCCCCAGAGTTAAACAGTTGGGTTTTACCGTTTACAAATTTGTCACAATAACTGATGAAATGGTCTTGTTTATGGATTGTGATACCGGTTTATTGGAAATGGATAATATAACAAAAATGTTCATTTTATTTGGGAAACATCATATACACAAATCAAAATATATGTTAATTGTACGAAGTGGTGGACTATTTTCCACTGAGGTAAAGGTTTTTTACGATTCTCTGACTTCAATACAGATCAATCGTAAAGACATCCCAGTTGTTGAAAAGGGTAATTGATGTATTAGTTGTATGATTGATTTTCTGATGCAAGAAGCAGAGTGGTGTATAGACTCTTTCCAAGCAGAGTGGTGTATAGACTCTTTCCAAGCAGAGTGGTGTATAGACTCGAGTGTTTTGCATATCTCTGTATTCCACTGTTATTGCAAAAAGAAAAGGGGGTTAGTGTAGGAGAGAATATACAGTTTAGCAGCTACTGCCATCTGGTGGCAGCAGGTTTACTCAGACAGTGTGTGTGGGGGGGCAGCAGGTTTACTCAGACAGTGTGTGTGTGTGGGGGGGCAGCAGGTTTACTCAGACAGTGTGTGTGTGTGGGGGGGGGCAGCAGGTTTACTCAGACAGTGTGTGTGTGTGGGGGGGAAGCAGGTTTATTCAGACAGTGTGTGTGTGTTGGGGGGAGCAGCAGGTTTACTCAGACAGTGTGTGTGTGTTGGGGGGGCAGCAGGTTTACACAGACAGTGTGTGTGTGGGGGGGGAAGCAGGTTTACTCAGACAGTGTGTGTGTGTTGGGGGGGCAGCAGGTTTACACAGACAGTGTGTGTGTGTGGGGGGGAAGCAGGTTTACTCAGACAGTGTGTGTGTGTGTGTGTGTGTGTGTGTGTGTGTGTGTGTGTTGGGGGGGGCAGCAGGTTTACTCAGACAGTGTGTGTGTGGGGGGGGAAGCAGGTTTACTCAGACAGTGTGTGTGTGGGGGGGGAGCAGGTTTACTCAGACAGTGTGTGTGGGGGGGGAAGCAGGTTTACTCAGACAGTGTGTGTGTGTGTGTGTGTGTTGGGGGGGGCAGCAGGTTTACTCAGAAAGTGTGTGTGTGGGGGGGGAGCAGGTTTATTCAGACAGTGTGTGTGTGTTGGGGGGAGCAGCAGGTTTACTCAGACAGTGTGTGTGTGTTGGGGGGGCAGCAGGTTTACACAGACAGTGTGTGTGTGGGGGGGGGAGCAGGTTTACTCAGACAGTGTGTGTGTGTGTGTGTGTGTGTGTGTTGGGGGGGCAGCAGGTTTACTCAGACAGTGTGTGTGGGGGGGGGGCAGCAGGTTTACTCAGACAGTGTGTGTGGGGGGGGGCAGCAGGTTTACTCAGACAGTGTGTGTGTGGGGGGGAGCAGGTTTATTCAGACAGTGTGTGTGTGGGGGGGAAGCAGGTTTACTCAGACAGTGTGTGTGTGGGGGGGCAGCAGGTTTACACAGACAGTGTGTGTGTGGGGGGGGCAGCAGGTTTACTCAGACAGTGTGTGTGTGGGGGGGGAAGCAGGTTTACTCAGACAGTGTGTGTGTGGGGGGGCAGCAGGTTTACACAGACAGTGTGTGTGTGGGGGGGGCAGCAGGTTTACTCAGACAGTGTGTGTGGGGGGGGGGCAGCAGGTTTACTCAGACAGTGTGTGTGTGGGGGGGGAAGCAGGTTTACTCAGACAGTGTGTGTGTGGGGGGGCAGCAGGTTTACACAGACAGTGTGTGTGTGGGGGGGGCAGCAGGTTTACTCAGACAGTGTGTGTGGGGGGGGGCAGCAGGTTTACTCAGACAGTGTGTGTGTGGGGGGGCAGCAGGTTTACACAGACAGTGTGTGTGTGGGGGGGGCAGCAGGTTTACTCAGACAGTGTGTGTGGGGGGGGCAGCAGGTTTACTCAGACAGTGTGTGTGTGAGGGGGGAAGCAGGTTTACTCAGACAGTGTGTGTGTGGGGGGGCAGCAGGTTTACACAGACAGTGTGTGTGTGGGGGGGAAACAGGTTTACTCAGACAGTGTGTGTGTGGGGGGGAAACAGGTTTACTCAGACAGTGTGTGTGTGGGGGGGCAGCAGGTTTACACAGACAGTGTGTGTGTGGGGGGGAAACAGGTTTACACAGACAGTGTGTGTGTGGGGGGGAAACAGGTTTACTCAGACAGTGTGTGTGTGGGGGGGCAGCAGGTTTACACAGACAGTGTGTGTGTGGGGGGGGCAGCAGGTTTACTCAGACAGTGTGTGTGTGGGGGGGGAAGCAGGTTTACTCAGACAGTGTGTGTGTGGGGGGGCAGCAGGTTTACACAGACAGTGTGTGTGTGGGGGGGGCAGCAGGTTTACTCAGACAGTGTGTGTGGGGGGGGGCAGCAGGTTTACTCAGACAGTGTGTGTGTGGGGGGGGAAGCAGGTTTACTCAGACAGTGTGTGTGTGGGGGGGCAGCAGGTTTACACAGACAGTGTGTGTGTGGGGGGGGCAGCAGGTTTACTCAGACAGTGTGTGTGGGGGGGGGCAGCAGGTTTACTCAGACAGTGTGTGTGTGGGGGGGCAGCAGGTTTACACAGACAGTGTGTGTGTGGGGGGGGCAGCAGGTTTACTCAGAGGTTTACTCAGACAGTGTGTGTGGGGGGGGCAGCAGGTTTACTCAGACAGTGTGTGTGTGGGGGGGGAAGCAGGTTTACTCAGACAGTGTGTGTGTGGGGGGGCAGCAGGTTTACACAGACAGTGTGTGTGTGGGGGGGGCAGCAGGTTTACTCAGACAGTGTGTGTGTGGGGGGGCAGCAGGTTTACTCAGACAGTGTGTGTGTGGGGGGGGAAGCAGGTTTACTCAGACAGTGTGTGTGGGGGGGGCAGCAGGTTTACACAGACAGTGTGTGTGGGGGGGGAAACAGGTTTACTCAGACAGTGTGTGTGTGTGTTGGGGGGGCAGCAGGTTTACTCAGACAGTGTGTGTGTGGGGGGGGAAGCAGGTTTACTCAGACAGTGTGTGTGGGGGGGGAAACAGGTTTACTCAGACAGTGTGTGTGTGTGTTGGGGGGGGAAACAGGTTTACTCAGACAGTGTGTGTGTGTGTTGGGGGGGCAGCAGGTTTACTCAGACAGTGTGTGTGGGGGGGGCAGCAGGTTTACACAGACAGTGTGTGTGTGGGGGGGGCAGCAGGTTTACTCAGACAGTGTGTTTGGGGGGGGCAGCAGGTTTACTCAGACAGTGTGTGTGTGGGGGGGCAGCAGGTTTACTCAGACAGTGTGTGTGTGGGGGGGGGAAGCAGGTTTACTCAGACAGTGTGTGTGTGGGGGGGCAGCAGGTTTACTCAGACAGTGTGTGTGTGGGGGGGCAGCAGGTTTACTCAGACAGTGTGTGTGTGGGGGGGGAAGCAGGTTTACTCAGACAGTGTGTGTGGGGGGGGAAGCAGGTTTACTCAGACAGTGTGTGTGTGGGGGGGGGAAGCAGGTTTACTCAGACAGTGTGTGTGTGGGGGGGGCAGCAGGTTTACTCAGACAGTGTGTGTGGGGGGGGAAGCAGGTTTACTCAGACAGTGTGTGTGTGTGTGTGTGTGTGTGTGTGTGTGTGGGGTGTGGGGTGGGGTGGGGGTGTGCGGGTGTGTGTGTTGGGGGGGGCAGCAGGTTTACTCAGACAGTGTGTGTGTGGGGGGGCAGCAGGTTTACTCAGACAGTGTGTGTGTGTGGGGGGGGCAGCAGGTTTACTCAGACAGTGTGTGTGTGGGGGGGCAGCAGGTTTACTCAGACAGTGTGTGTGTGGGGGGGCAGCAGGTTTACTCAGACAGTGTGTGTGTGGGGGGGGAGCAGGTTTACTCAGACAGTGTGTGTGTGGGGGGGGAAGCAGGTTTACTCAGACAGTGTGTGTGTGGGGGGGGGCAGCAGGTTTACACAGACAGTGTGTGTGGGGGGGGGCAGCAGGTTTACTCAGACAGTGTGTATGTGTGTTGGAGGGGCAGCAGGTTTACTCAGACAGTGTGTGTGTGTGGGGGGCAGCAGGTTTACTCAGACAGTGTGTGTGTGTGGGGGGGCAGCAGGTTTATTCAGACAGTGTGTGTGGGGGGGGGCAGCAGGTTTACTCAGACAGTGTGTGTGGGGGGGCAGCAGGTTTACTCAGACAGTGTGTGTGTGGGGGGGGGGGGCAGCAGGTTTACTCAGACAGTGTGTGTGTGGGCGGGGGGGCAGCAGGTTTACTCAGACAGTGTGTGTGTGGGCGGGGGGGCAGCAGGTTTACTCAGTGTGTGTGTGTGTGTGTGTGTGTGTGTGTGTGTGTGTGTGTGTGTATCCAGTAAGGCTAAACCGTACTGGTACTCAACCCGTACTCAACAGTGTTGACAGAACCGGGCTAATATGGTCATACTTCCTGGTTCTGGTAAGAACTCGAGCTGCTGCGTTTTGGACCAGCTGTAGTTTGTTTATTAAGCGTGCAGGGCAACCACCCAGTAGAGCATTACAGTAATCTAGCCTTGAGGTCATGAACGCATGAACTAACTGTTCCGCATTTGTCAATGAGAGCATATGACGTAATTTAGATATATTTTTAAGATGGAAAAATGCGGTTTCACAGACACTAGACACGTGACTTTCAAATGAAAGATTGGTATCAAAGAGCACACACACACACACACACACACACAGGTTCCTAACCGACGATGAAGACTTAACAGAGCAGCCATCAAGTGTTAGACAGTATTCTAGATTATTACGTGAGGAAGTTTTTTTTTGTCCAATAATTAGAATCTCTGTTTTTTCAGAGTTTAGTAGGAAATTACGAGTCATCCAATTTTTTATATCAGCTGTGCATTCCGTTAATTTAGTGAATTGGTAAGTTTCGTCTGGGAGTGAAGAAATATAGAGCTGAGTATCGTCGGCATAACAGTGAAAGCTAATTCCATGTTTCCTAATGATATCTCATAATGGTAGCATGTACAGAGTGTGTGTGTGTGTGTGTGTGTGTGTGTGTGTGTGTGTGTGTGAGGGTAGCATGTACAGAGTGTGTGTGTGTGTGTGTGTGTGTGTGTGTGTGTGTGTGTGTGTGTGTGTGTGTGTGTGTGAGGGTAGCATGTACAGTGTGTGTGTGAGTGTGTGTGTGTGTGTGTGTGTGTGTGTGTGTGTGTGTGTGTGTGTGTGTGTGTGAGGGTAGCATGTACAGTGTGTGTGTGTGTGTGTGTGTGTGTGTGTGTGTGTGTGTGTGTGTGAGGGTAGCATGTACAGTGTGTGTGTGTGTGTGTGTGTGTGTGTGTGTGAGGGTAGCATGTACAGAGTGTGTGTGTGTGTGTGTGTGTGTGTGTGTGTGTGTGTGTGTGTGTGTGTGTGTGAGGGTAGCATGTACAGAGTGAACAGCAGCGGTCCTAGTACTGAGCCTTGTGGTACGCCATACTGAACTTGTGATAGATGAGACATCTCATCATTTACTGCTACAAACTGATAACGGTCAGATAAGTGTGATTTAAACCATGCTAGTGCAATTCCACTAATGCCAACATAATGTTCGAGTCTATTTAAAAGAATGTTGTGGTCAATGGTGTCAAAAGAGACACAACCACGACCGGATGATAAGAGCAAATCATTTGTGACTCTAACGAGAGCTGTTTCGGTACTATGGTACGGTCTAAATCCGGACTGGAAATCCTCAGATATCATTTCTTTCTAGAAAGGAACACAGTTGTGAGGATACTGCCTTTTCTAATATCTTTGACAGAAAAGGTAGATTCGAGATCGGCCTGTAATTGACTAATTCTGTAGGATCAAGTTGCGTTTTTTTAACAAGCGGTTTAATCATAGCCAGCTTAAAGGTTTTTGGTACGTATCCTAGAGACAAAGACGAATTAATGATATTAAGAAGAGGATCTATGACCTCTGGAAGTATTTCTTTCAGTAGCTTAGTCGGTATAGGGTCTAACATACATGTTGTAGATTTAGATGATTTAACGAGTTTAGTTAATTCTTCCTCTCCTATAGCAATAATGCTCTCTCTCCACGCCACTGAAGAGAGATAGACAGACAGACAGACAGAAAGAGACAGACAGACAGACAGACAGACAGAGAGAGAGACAGACAGACAGATAGACAGACAGAAAGAGAGACAGACAGACAGACAGACAGACAGACAGACAGAAAGAGAGAGAGACAGACAGACAGACAGAGAGAGAGACAGACAGACAGACAGACAGATAGACAGAAATAGAGAGAGACAGACAGACAGACAGAGAGAGAGACAGACAGACAGATAGACAGAAATAGAGAGAGACAGACAGACAGACAGAAAGAGAGACAGACAGACAGACAGAAAGAGACAGACAGACAGACAGATAGACAGAAAGAGAGAGAGACAGACAGACCGAAAGAGAGAGAGACAGACAGACAGACAGACAGAGAGAGAGACAGACAGACAGATAGACAGAAATAGAGAGAGACAGACAGACAGAGAGAGAGACAGACAGACAGATAGACAGAGAGAGAGACAGACAGACAGACAGACAGAGAGAGAGACAGACAGACAGATAGACAGAAATAGAGAGAGACAGACAGACAGACAGACAGACAGAAAGAGAGAGAGACAGACAGACAGACAGACAGACAGACAGAAAGAGAGACAGACAGACAGAAAGAGAGAGAGACAGACAGAAAGAAAGAGAGACAGAAAGAGACAGACAGACAGAAAGAAAGAGAGACAGAAAGAGACAGACAGACAGAAAGAAAGAGAGACAGAAAGAGAGACAGAAAGAGACAGAAAAAGAGAGAGACTTTCTATGCTATAAAGTCACGATGTGGACACTTAAAATTACCCATTAAAACCTGGATAAAATTATATAATTCAATAATAAAACCAATAATTTTATATGGATGTGAAATTTGGGGACCAGTACTAAATTGTAAAAATTGGGATAAAACATCAGTAGAAAAATTACAATTGTAAATTGGCAAAAATATTCTCGGGGTTCACAGAAACACGTCCACTGCCGCCTGCAGGGCTGAGCTGGGCCTGTACCCGCTGAACATCGAGATCCAGAAGAGATGTGTTCAGTTCTGGCATCACCTCCATCAGTCTGACCCAGAGTCAGTGCAATATAAAGCCCTCCTCGCCAACGAAACCTCAGCAGAACCTCATCCTCTGAACACACTCGCTCTCCAACTCGTCCATCAGACTATACTCCCCATCAACCCCAAACCTATCATTAAAGAAATCCACAAACATCTAAAAGGCACCCATGATGAAGCACTAAAAGCACATTTTGCCCTCCAGAATAAACTCCAATGTTACTCGACCCTCAATAGAACCACTAAATTGGCCAGTTATCTATTTATTAAACATTTTAAAGAAAGACAAATCCTCTCCAAATACAGATTAAGTGACCATGATCTAGAGATAGAGAGAGGAAGACGTAGACTAACATGGACAGAGAGAGAGCAGAGGATCTGTAGACACTGTGACCTACAGCACATCGAGGAGGAGTGTGTGTGTGTGTGTGTGTGTGTGTGTGTGTGTGTGTGTGTGGACAGAGAGAGAGCAGAGGATCTGTAGACACTGTGACCTACAGCACATCGAGGATGAGTGTGTGTGTGTGTGTGTGTGTGTGTGTGTGTGTGTGAGTGTGTGTGTGTGTGTGTGTGTGCCCAGGTGAAAAAAAGTGCACTAAAATACATTTTATTTAAGTGCACTTAGTACACTTCCATAATACACTTTCATAATGTACTTAAAGTGCTCTATTTTCGACACACTTATTTTGTACTTAATATACTAAAAGCTTACCTTTAGTACTGCTTAATATAAACTTAAGATCATCTTAGTGTACTCAATTGTGCTTTTTTGAGACACACTGAAGATGAATTTAAGTGTATTTTTAATATACTATTTCATATTTTTAAAAAATGTATTTTGTTACCACTTTAAGTATAATTGAAATCATCTTTAAATACAATAATAAACTATTTAAATTATAATAATAATAATATTAAATTATATACAAATTATACTTATAATGTATTCCTAGATTAAAAAAGTGCATTAAAATACATTTTATTACACTTCCATAATACACTTCCATAATGTACTTAAAGTGCTCTATTTTCGACACACTTATTTTGTACTTAATATACTAAAAGCTTACCTTTAGTACTGCTTAATATAAACTTAAAATCATCTTAGTGTACTCAATTGTGCTTTTTTGAGACACACTGAAGATGAATTTAAGTGTATTTTTAATATACTATTTCATATTTTTAAAAAATGTATTTTGTTACCACTTTAAGTATAATTGAAATCATCTTTAAATACAATAATAAACTATTTAAATTATAATAATAATAATATCAAATTATATACAAATTATACTTATAATGTATTCCTAGATTAAAAAAGTGCATTAAAATACATTTTATTACACTTCCATAATACACTTCCATAATGTACTTAAAGTGCTCTATTTTCGACACACTTATTTTGCACTTAATATACTAAAAGCTTACCTTTAGTACTGCTTAATATAAACTTAAGATCATCTTAGTGTACTCAATTGTGCTTTTTTGAGACACACTGAAGATAAACTGAAGTGTATTTTTAATATACTATTTCATATTTTCAACAAATGTATTTCGTTACCAGTTTTAGTATAATTGAAACCATCTTTAAATACAATAATAAACTATTTAAATTATAATATTAAATTTACAAATTATACTTAGAATGTATTCCTAGATTAAAAAAGTGCACTAAAATACATTTTATTACACTTCCATAATGTACTTAAAGTGCTCTATTTTCGACATACTTATTTTTCACTTAATATACTAAAAGCTTACCTTTAGTACTGCTTAATATAAACTTAAGATCATCTTAGTGTACTCAACTGTGCTATTTTGAGACACACTGAAGATGAACTAAAATACGCTTTTAACATACTATTTCAGCTTTAATTTATTTTATTTTGTTACCCCTTTTAGTACAATTGAACCCATCTTTATTGCATTTTAAATACACTTAAATTATTTAAAATTTAAGGATATATAATATATACAAATCATATTTATGTATTGCTCACATTTTTTTATATAGTAAATCATTTCAAATATATTTTAATACTGTGAACTGTACCTTTATAAAACAATTAAATATGTTAATGGTGTATTAAAACACACATAAAAAAAATGTATAAAACACACACTTTGAAAGCTAGTAAACTTTAATGTATTACCCAGTGTACATCAGTACAGCAGCATATGTAAACTGTAAAAAAAATACATTAACATAAAATACAGTGATCTGCAGAGGTATTATAAACAACAAAAAAACTAACTTCAATAAACCTAACTAGTCAATAAAGTGCAATCATTAATAGCTGCAAACAGTTACAGTACTGTTACTGATTGGTCTTTGAGTTTGCCTTATTGTTGCATTTCCTTCGAATCAGTGCTTGCACCTTAGACGTGTTGGAAATTGTTTGATCACAGTGTCTAGGAAAGGGGAAAAAGATGAGTTTATTTTTATATTAAAGCAAAATTAACCTCTGTTAAAAAAGTAACTGTTCCCTATCAAAAGGGAACTTGCACTGCTTCGATGATGCTATTGGGGAACAATGTTCTCTAGGCGCCTCTTTAATTCTTCTGAGTCGCACTAGTCGTGTCATAGGCTGTCGCCAGTCAAATTCTATTGCCGAGATTGTACAGCTTTTCAAACACCGGTTTACATGGAGGGTGTTCCCCATATCGTCATCAATGCAGTGTCTCATTCCCTGTTCTCAGGGAACAGAGGTCGTAACCTAGACGTTTTTTATTACAACACAGTACACTGTAAAACATTTCTAACCTCTCCAAGTCAAAATTTTCTAGTGACTGGTCACATCTAAATTTTTTAATTGGCCCAAGTGCAATTCTTGTTGCAATAGTCTGTTAACATTGGCTCAATGAGAAATAATACGTCAGACTAATTGAAAAATTTAGATGTGATCAGTCACTAGAAATTTTTGACTTGGGGATGTAATTTTTTTTTTTACAGTGTATAATGTTTTGACATTTCCCTCTGTTGTACATACAAGGTGAAAAAGACATACTGTTAAATGTATTATAAATGCATTCAAGTATATTTGTTTTGTACTAAAAACATACTTAAGTACATATTTATTACATTTAATAGTAAGTCTTTTTCACCTAGTAAAAATGGAATTCTTTAACATAGCATGTAATGCTTAGTTCATATATTTTAACAGTAGACATTTAATATAACATGTTAATTAAGAAAAGGAGTTAATAAAATAGCTCTTGAACAACTGTGAAGTCTACATATGTCACTGTATCACAGCAAAAAAGGGCAATTTAGGCTAACCGTTTAACTGAAAAAGTATACGCAGCCAACAAGAATAATAATTAAAATGTACAACAAATGCTAATCTTGTTTTAGTCAGCCCCCTTTGACTTTGAGAGCAAAAAAAAAAAAGTTATGTACAGAAACACAAACTCTCAAACTCTTCAAAGAGTTTAAGTAAATTAGAAGTAGTGCAAAATATTGTAAGCCATGACAAGTGACTTGCAGCTGTCCCAAAAAAACAATTAAATAGATTTTTACATGAATGAACACAAATTAGACTAGACTAAGAAACTAGGAAAAAATGTTGGAAAAAAACTAGGACAAAAACTAAACAGTGAGCCATTTATTTATGCAAACAGCAACTAAAACTTACCAGTAACTTCTGATAGCAGTATCTTCATCTCTTCGAGATTCGACTTGGAAAAAATAAAAACAACACTAACAGTTACTTTTTCTATTAACGTTAGAAAAAAAATCTAACACTGTCATGATCACTCATTGCAAAACATTTAAGAATTCCGTTAATCTTAGAAATAAAAACTGAAATATCGTAGACTAATGAAACCTTCACGTTTGAAAAGGTTAATCGCAAAAAAACTCACCTAATCCATATGAATCGCGTGGTTTCCTCCAAGTCCTCTAAAGAAACACGATCGCTCTAGTTTGAATTTAGACTTCTATCTCTGAATTATTACACCGTGTCCTAACTACACGCGACGCCGAAATATAATCACATTCAATGAACGCACAGCCGTCAGCAAGCTCTGAGTGAGGTGTGAGCTCATAATTACACCAGAACCAATCACAGACGTTCAACAGCTGGAACCAATCAGGATTAGTCACGTGTGTTATTAGTGTTTTTCAAATTCAAACAAGTACAACATATTTTTGGACAACATTTAAACATATTTGGAAAATGTATCTATGATGCATTTAAAATAATATGATGTTGATATCCATGTGGGAATTTCAGTAGTAAAAACATATCATGTAACAGACAACAGCCCTTTACAAGTAGCCTACAAACAAGTAAAAGTGAACAACATTCATTTTAAGTGCTTATTGCAATGCTTAATGATAGTTGACAAATGTTTATAATACATTAGAAGTTGGTACATTATACAAAAAAATCTAAAATATTAAAATGGTAAAATGATAAATATTACAAATATATTGCAGTAGGCCTAAGTGTTTAAAGTACTTTAAACACATTAAAAGCTTTTTATATTTTAGATTAACCATTTTAATATTTTAGATTTAGCTATGTTCTTACACAAGTTACACAAATGTACTTTAATTAAGAGCAACATAAGTATGTTTTCTTTAAATACACTAAAACTTCACACAAATGGTAGATTGTGTTAGCATATTTCTTAAAAATTTAACTAAGCATATTTATTAACAATGTACTTGTAGTGCTTTTTTTAGAAATATATTAAAAGTATGCTTGTGTTTAGCATATTTCTTAAAAGTATAATTAAGCATATATTTATTACCAATGTACCTTTAGTGCATTTGTTAGAAATATATTAAAAGTATGCCTGTGTTTAGCATATTTATTGAAAGTATAATTAATCATATATTTATTACCAATGTACTTGTAGTGCATTTGTTAGAAATATATTAAAATTATGCTTTGTTTAGCATATTTATTTAAAGTATAATTAAGCATATATTTATTACCAATGTATTTCTAGTATACTTTTTAGAAATATATTAAAATACAATTCAATGTATTTTTTATGCACTTCAAATAAGCATGTTGGTAATACAAATGTATTATACTATTTGTATTTCAAGTATATTTTTAATACATTTAATACTATGTCTTTTTCACCTGGGAGTACCTTATACACTTAAAATCAATTTAAAGAATTAGTAATATTTAGTTTATTTTTATAAAGTGTACTTAAATACTACTTTTGGGAAAATTTAATTTTTGACTATTACATTTTGAATATATTTTAAGTAAAATCAATTTAATTTAAACTTATAATAGCTATCTAAAAGTGCTCTAACAATGAACTATTTTTAATGTGTTAAAAATGTACTTGTAAGAAATACACTAATAAAACACTTCTGTGTATTTTTTCAATAGTATATCTTTTTTCTTATGCACTAAAAATACATTTAAAATATCAATGTTATTTAGTATACTTTTGCAATTACACTTAAGTACTACTTAAGTAAAAATATACTTTTAATTAGTGTATTTATAGTGTATAATTTTTAAACTTTTCTTTAGCACAAAAAATAGGAATGTACTACAAATGTACTTTCTTGTATTTAAGTGTTTTTTTAGTGCACTCAAGTACACTTTATTTTCACCTGGGTGTGTGTGTGTGTGTGTGTGTGTGTGTGTGTGTGTGTGGACAGAGAGAGAGCAGAGGATCTGTAGACACTGTGACCTACAGCACATCGAGGATGAGTGTGTGTGTGTGTGTGTGTGTGTGTGTGTGTGTGTGTGTGTGTGTGTGTGTGTGTGTGTGTGTGTGTGGACAGAGAGAGAGCAGAGGATCTGTAGACACTGTGACCTACAGCACATCGAGGATGAGGAACACTTTCTGCTCTTCTGCTCTAAATACTCCAGTATAAGAGAAACCTTTCTGCCCAGATTTGAAATCTTGATTCCATCATTCTCTGAACTGAGTGACACTGAGAAAATGTTCTTCTTACTGGGAGAAGATGATAGTACAGCTGCACTCGCGGCTAAATATGTGTTAGCTATTCACAACGCCAGAGCCAGCTAATTCTCTAGAGAGACCCACTGTATTTATTCATTTATTAGGATAGATTGTGTTTATTTATCTATTTATTTATATTTACTATGCTACATATGACATGATCTATACATATATGTTTTATTTGTTTTATTATTTATATATGTTGATGCTTTGGCAACATTGTGTTACACAGTCATGCTAATAAAGCTCATTTTGAATTGAATTGAATTGAATTGAGACAGAAAGAAAGAGAGAGAGACAGACAGACAGAAAGAAAGAGAGAGAGACAGACAGACAGAAAGAGAGAGAGAGAGAGAGACAGACAGACAGAAAGAAAGAGAGAGAGACAGACAGACAGAAAGAGAGAGAGAGAGAGACAGACAGACAGACAGGAAGAGAGAGAGACAGAAAGAGAGAGAGAGACAGACAGACAGACAGACCGAAAGAGAGAGAGACAGACAGACAGAAAGAAAGAGAGAGAGACAGACAGACAGACCGAAAGAGAGAGAGACAGACAGACAGAAAGAGAGAGATTTTAGATTTTACAAATACTTTATTAAAACAGTTGTAAAAAACAACACTCAATCAAATAAAATCACATTAGATCAACACACTCTTAAAAGTTAGATTATTCTCTACAACAGAGCAGAGTACATCTTTGTGACACCAAATATTGGAAAATTTTCCGAGATCGTTCATCAAACTGTAGTAATTAAAATCTATTCTTAAACGTGATTTCAACATTTTGACAAATACAAAAACAGCATCATCATCTGTAGAACCTTCAACCTTATTTCGTCTACTCAAATACACAGCCATCTTTGCTCTCCCCAAAATGAAATTAAAGAGTTGACACTGCTCTCTCTTTTTTTGTGAATACCTGTAACCTAAAATAAACAACTGTTTGGAAAAAACTACATCAAACAATTTGAAAAGATCCTCCAACATAGAGAACAGTGGCACAAGACGACAACAGTCCATGAAGCAGTGAAAAACTGTCTCACGAAGGGTGCAAAAAGGGCAGTCATGATTAACATCAGGGTTTAAAACCGAGATAAAAGAATTAACAGCCACAGCTGTATGTAAAACTCTCCATTGCAAATCAGCAACCTTCTTCATCAATGGTGGTTTATACAGCGATCTCCATTCAGGTCCAACACCATCTACCAGACCCAAGCGAGCTCTCCATGGAGTGTCAATCTTACCATTTAGTTTATCTTTATTCAAAATTTTCACAATCAATCTATATAACAATTTCTTGTCAGCATCATGAACAGACAAACAGGGATTATCGATTCCTAAGAAAAAACCTGTACAGTCCTTAAAGTCTGGGAGAATCTTCACCAAAGGAAAAGCATCATCAACACTATAATGAGCAGAACCATCACAATAAAAATGCAACAATGTGCGTTCAGAGTCTGTTAAACCCTCTTTCCACTTTTTGAGCAACAACTCAACCATGCGAATAGAGTGCACCTTTACATGAGAAGCAATAGAAGCGCATTGTCCATGTTTGCACCTGTAAAGTGAATTACATGTCCCAAAGTCACTACATTAGCCAAACAGAACTGTTTGAGTAAACTGGGACCTAGTTGACAAGCTGCACTCAAACGGGTCCCATACACAACTGGCTCTTGAAGAAGCCAGTACAGTGAGCTGTGATGTTCTGTCCTCTCCGTCGTAAGTAGATTCCAGACTTTGAACAGTCCACGGTAGAAACTCGGCAAACCACTGGTGTTGAGCTGTTTTAAGTCCATCAGAAACAATGTTCTGTCTAGGCCAAGTCCACCTAGCTGGTTCAGAATAGTGCATGCCAGCGGTCTCCATACCAGGTCTGCGGGACCACACAGAAACCTCTGCACAAACTGAAAATGAAAAGTTGCCCCTCTACTGTTCAGATGAATTACGCCTTGTCCTCCTTCATCTTTCGGCAAAAACAACACACTTTGAGGCGTCCAATGCAGACGATCCCAAAAGAAATCAACAAGAAGTGCCTGAATCTTTGGTAGCAGGTCTGGAGGAGGATCAACACACGATAAACGATGCCATAAAGTGGATGAAATCAGGTTGTTAATGACAAGAACTCTACCTCTGTAAGACATCTTTGGTAAAATCCACTTCCATCTAGCAAAACAACCTTTAGTTTTTTCAAGAACATTATCCCAGTTTTTAAGGACAAAAGTTTCTTCACCCAAAAATACACCTAAGTATTTTAACCCCCCCTCTGTCTTCCAATTTAACCCCACAGGCAATTTAAACTTTTTCTCCATCACTCCTATACAGAGAGCTTCACTTTTGCTCCAGTTTACTCTGGCTGAAGAAATTATACCAAATTGAACTATCACATTTGTCAGTATATCAATATCTTGTTGGTTATCAACAAAGATGACTAAATCATCTGCATACGCAGATAACTTTAAAGGTATATTGCACCCTGGTAAAATCACACCTTTTAAAACAGATCTAAGTTTATGTAATAAGGGTTCAAACGCCAGAGAATACAACATGCCAGAGAGGGCACAGCCCTGCCTAATTCCCCGCTGGACCTGGAAAGGAGCGCTCAAAACACCATTGATTTTTAAAACACTCTGAACATCACAGTACAACGTCTTAATCTTGTTAGTAAAATCAGAAGTAAAACCAAACGCACTCATTGTTTCCCATAAATATTTGTGTTCAACGCGGTCAAACGCTTTTTCCTGATCAATAGAAACTATTCCCATTTTAAGACCATAAAGCTTAGAGATTTCTAACAAGTCTCGGATAAGAACAATATTATCATAAATCAGCCTGCCAGGGACGCAATAGGTTTGATCAGGCAAAATGACTTGTTCCATAACTTTACTAAGTCTGTTGGCCAACACTTTGGAGAGTATCTTATAATCAGTGCAAAGCAGGGACACAGGTCTCCAGTTTTTTATAAGCTGCAGGTCACCTTTCTTTGGCAGCAGGGTAAGAACTGCCCTCCTGCAACTTAAAGGCAGAAGTCCATTGGCTAAGCTATCCTTCAGCACTGCCAGAAGATCTTCTCCAATTAAAAACCAAAAAAACTTATAAAAATCAACTGGTAGACCATCTAATCCAGGAGATTTTCTGCTCTGCATACTCTGCAACGCTTCGACAGAAAGAGAGAGAGAGAGAGACAGACAGACAGACAGACAGAAAGAGAGAGAGAGAGAGAGACAGACAGACAGACAGACAGAAAGAGAGAGAGAGAGAGAGACAGACAGACAGACAGACAGAAAGAGAGAGAGAGAGACAGACAGACAGAAAGAGAGAGAGACAGACAGACAGAAAGAAAGAGAGAGAGACAGACAGACAGAAAGAGAGAGAGAGAGACAGACAGAAAGAGAGAGAGACAGACAGACAGAAAGAGAGAGAGACAGACAGACAGAAAGAGAGAGAGACAGACAGACAGACAGAAAGAGAGAGAGACAGACAGAAAGATAGAGAGACAGACAGAAAGAGAGAGAGACAGAAAGAGAGAGAGACAGAAAGAGAGAGAGACAGACAGAAAGAGAGAGAGACAGACAGACAGAAAGAGAGAGAGACAGACAGACAGACAGAAAGAGAGAGAGACAGACAGACAGAAAGAGAGAGAGACAGACAGACAGAAAGAGAGAGAGACAGACAGGCAGACTGGTCACTGCTCTCTCTCTCTCTCTCTCTCTCTCTCCGAGACACAGCCTCATCTGCTGTAAAATACAGACGAGAGGAGAGAATGAAGAAAGGAAACCAGCAGCAGCTTTAGACTGAGAGAGCAGCTGTAAAATGGGGGAGAGAGAGAGAGCGTGCGGGCGAGCGAGTGAGCGTTGCCCTGAGATACAGGATGTCGTAACAGACGGAGCGCTGGACTGTGTGAGGGGAGCAGAGAGAGAGAGCGAGCGAGAGACACTGTGGTTTCCTCTCAGATCCCCCCGCCGCTGGCTCTCAGTGGTGTCGCCCGCTGCGCGCACAGATCTGTTATTGTGCAGCGCTGCAGAACACACAGACACACACAGTGTGTTGGAGCTGCGCTGTCATCGTCACTCAGGAAACGAGGGCGCTGGGGACGAGCGAGCGAGCGCAGGATAACAGCAGTCGGCCGGGGAAACAGGACTGAGACGGTCCTCTCGTCTCCGTCTCACAGCCTGTGTCCTTCATCCTCGAAGGAAGAGGAGAAGAGAGGAGGAGGACGAGCGCCCTCCCCTCGCTCACAGCAGAACGCTCCGGAAACACAGAGAGAGCGAGAGAGAAAGTGTTTTATTCGTCCCTGCTTCTGCTCCGGTCTTCTCTCGGGAGCGAGCGGCTTGCTCATGTCCGTCAACTCAGAAAAATCCTCTTCCCCAGAAAGGTATCGCGTCTCGCCACATCATCTACCTGTCTGTCCTCCATCTCCATCTCTCTCTCTCTCTCTCTCTCTCTCTGTCCTCCATCTCATCCTCATCTCTCTCTCTCTACTGTCTTCTGTTGTGTTTGTGTTTGCCTGATATCAAATGCAAACACAGAGAAATGCTGTAATACATTTCATACAGTACACACACAAGGGTCTCAATTCTGCATGAGCTTATAGACACAGTATTCTGAGCATCACAGTGTCTGTCTGATATACGAGCCGGACTCCACTGATGCGATGTGGCTGGTGCTGTTTTCTTCTGTGCAGCTTCATCTTGCTCTGTGTGTCATCACTGCTGTTATATAGGCCATCACAACCAGATCCCAAACCCCCGAGCCATCCCTTCCTCGCTGCTTTCTTTATAAAGAATCACAACCAGATCCCAAACCCCCGAGCCATCCCTTCCTCGCTGCTTTCTTTATAAAGACAGAGAGAAATGTAGCACAGCTCACAGAGCCACACTTGCATGCGTCTGAATCCAGTAAACACCCACATGTGCTGTGAGCGTCACATGACATGAGGACAGGTCAGTGTGGAGTCTCCGGAGGAACTGCTGGATCTGGGATTGTGGGATTGTGTGCCTGACATGCCCTGAATGCGGTTCGGATGCTGTGTGTTCGTGAGTGAGGAAGGTGTCATGATGTGTGATGTGAGTCTGACAGACAGTAGGTTGATGTTTCGCCTCTCGTCACCCTGCAGAACGACTGGGATCTCAGAGGATGTTTGTCTTCCCTATATTATGTGAATCTCGAACTTTAGTCATTAGAGTGAACAAGAGCATCCGCTTCATCAGACCCGTCACTAGAAGAAAACAAATGTAGATGTTTTTTGCATTTTGTGGAAAGAAAGCATTATTGCACACAGAAAGACCTTAAACCTGCTAGATCTGCTTATTTTTCAACACTCTTAGAAGAAAACAAATACAACCCAAGGTAATTATTCGAAACAGTGGCCAAAAGAACGAGAAATAAAGCTTCTACTTCTGAAGTTTCCAAACAGCACAGCAGTAATGACTTTATGAACTTCTTTACTTACAAGATTGATAATATTAGAGCCACAACATTCTTTTAAATTATTTTAGAAAATTATGTTGGCGTTAGTGGAATTGCATTGGCATGGTTCAAATCATACTTATCTGACTGTTATCAGTTTGTAGAAATAAACAAAGAGATGTCATATCGATCACAAGTTCAGTATGGAGTACCACAAGGCTCAGTACTAGGACCGCTGCTGTTGCTTTAAAATATTACTGATTACCTTCTCCTATTTAGCACCCTAACTCTGGAACAGTCTTCCTAACATTGTCCGGGAAGCAGACACACTCTGTCAGGTCAAAGCTAGACTAAAGATACATATCTTTGACCTAGCATACACATAACACATAATAGACTTCTATAATTCAATGTTAGGCTGCATAGATTACCCTATTTTCCGGACTATAAGTCACTTTTTTTTTCATAGTTTGGCTGGTGCTGCGACTTATAGTCCGGTGCAACTTATATATCAAAATGAATTCATACTGACTGACTTGAACCAAGAGAAGACATTACAGTCTACAGCCGCGAGAGTACAGATGCTGCTCCTGTAGCCGATACCCCTGAAAAAATAAAAAAATTACTCACAACGACATGCTAGGTGGCAACAAAGGATTCCATTCATTATGCTAAGCTAAGCTAGCGGCGGCTCTGCCAAACTAAAACAATGCATGCACTGAGACAAAAATGCGTTTGCCCACCTATCTAAATGTTGGAAAGACGGTGAATAAGCCCTATTCCAAAAAACGGTGGAGTGTTCCTTTAAATTTAAAGACAGGCTTTGTGCTTTCTGTTTGAGGTCTCTGTGAAAGTTTTAAAGCAGTCTTTTAGTGCGGCTTTCAGAGTGGTCACGTCCGTAACGGAGAACTGTCCCGTCCATAACATTGTTTTTTGTCTACCCCCTTTGTCTACCAGCCGGAACCGGGAACACTTCCCATAAATCCTGATGTCGCTACATCATAAGAAGAATGGCGTCTACGCTAATATTAGCCTGGACACACACACACACACACACACACACACACACACACACACACACACACACACACACACACAGTCTGGTTTACTATCTTTGTGGGGACTCTCCATAGACTTAATGGTTTTTATACTGTACAAACTGTATATTCTATCTCCTTACACTAACCCTACCCCAGAGTCCTGCACGGGTCCGATTTCCGCACCCGCCCGCACCCGCAGTGCTTCAAACCGCATCCGACCCGTTTTCCGACAGCAGCACTAATTAAAATCTGCACCCGACCCGCTTAAAATAGAACCGACACCCTAACCCGCACCCGAAATAAAATCAGTTTAGACTATCACATTAGGCTAAAGACACACTTACAAACATGTTTATTGCCAGGTCATACAGAAGTTATTACAGGACAAACTTCAGCCGAAGCTGTCAAACGGCCGGTGAAGAACATGGCAAACGTTACCACAAAACTGAGTAACCTTATAACATTTTACCAATCGAACAGACGCGGCTACAACACTATATGCCACGCAATTTCGTCCAGCCTACATCTGACAGTTTTGGGTTCAAACACGCCCTGCACACCACACATACTTAGTGTTAAATGTGAAAAGTACTGTTCGATAGAACTGCTTTGTTACCACAGTTTCTGTGTGCTTCCTCAGCGATGAAGTTCCACATTTGCGGCTATCCAACACGAAAATGCATGCAGCAAAGCCTTTCACAATATTTTCTTCAGATAACTCCAAATTTCTGCCACATAGTGGATTTTTGATGACGTATTGTCGACAATTTTACAATCTCCACTAGTTATTCTTTTCTTCAACTCCTCAGCATCCATCTCAAAAACTGCAAGCAGATCGCGCGCCCCCTAAACCTACCCATCACAGAAAACTTTCTGCATTTTTACATTTAAAAAAATTCAGTTTAGACCTCAATTTAGGTCCCCACTGTGACACGAGTACCCATGAGTCTGTGTGCATTCAGGTTGAAGTCCCCACTGGGATAGAAAAACATGAACACACACACACACACACACACACACACACACACTCCAGATGTGGTGAATGACATGCATCTGGACACAACGACAACGCAGAAGTGTCACTAGTCTCTCCCGCGGGATAAGGCTAACCCTAACCCTAACCTTCCCTTTACCTCTGCACAGATAAAACATAATCGGATGATTCCAATTTGCATGGATCCGCGACAAAAAATTCTGCATTATGCTGCCAGACAAGTAATTTGGCGATGTCACTTTGTAATGAAAGATTACGCACCTACGTAGCATGTACAGAGTGAACAGCAGCGGTCCTAGTACTGAGCCTTGTGGTACGCCATACTGAACTTGTGATCGATGAGACATCTCTTCATTTACTGCTACAAACTGATAACGGTCAGATAAGTGTGATTTAAACCATGCTAGTGCAATTCCACTAATGCCAACATAATGTTCGAGTCTATTTAAAAGAATGTTGTGGTCGATGGTGTCAAATGCAGCACTAAGATCGAGTAACACTAATAGAGAGACACAACCACGATCGGATGATAAGAGCAAATCATTTGTGACTCTAATGAGAGCTGTTTCGGTACTATGGTACGGTCTAAATCCTGACTGGAAATCCTCAGATATCATTTCTTTCAAGAAAGGAACACAGTTGTGAGGATACTGCCTTTTCTAATATCTTTGACAGAAAGGGTAGATTCGAGATCGGCCTGTAATTGACTAATTCTGTAGGATCAAGTTGTGTTTTTTTAACAAGCGGTTTAATCATAGCCAGCTTAAAGTTTTTTGGTATGTATCCTAGAGACAAAGACGAATTAATGATATTAAGAAGACAACTATAAAACATTGATTAGTTTTATGTAAATGTGCTCACCTGTTTAATAAAGTACATGTAGAAGCGGT
>NC_138244.1:117612-182612 GCF_964197995.2 Scardinius erythrophthalmus
TGACCATCACACTCCCTGACTGACCCTCACTGACCCTCACACTCCCTCACACTCCCTGACTGACCCTAACTGACCCTCACACTCCCTGACTGACCCTAACTGATCCTCACTGACCATCACACTCCCTGACTGACCCTCACACTCCCTCACACTCCCTGACTGACCCTAACTGACCCTCACACTCCCTGACTGACCCTAACTGACCCTCACACTCCCTGACTGACCCTAACTGACCCTCACACTCCCTGACTGACCCTAACTGACCCTCACTGACCCTCACACTCCCTCACACTCCCTGACTGACCCTAACTGACCCTAACTGATCCTCACTGACCATCACACTCCCTGACTGACCCTCACTGACCCTCACACTCCCTCACACTCCCTGACTGACCCTAACTGACCCTCACACTCCCTGACTGACCCTAACTGACCCTCACACTCCCTGACTGACCCTAACTGATCCTCACTGACCATCACACTCCCTGACTGACCCTAACTGACCCTCACACTCCCTGACTGACCCTAACTGACCCTCACACTCCCTGACTGACCCTAACTGACCCTCACACTCCCTGACTGACCCTAACTGACCCTCACTGACCCTCACACTCCCTCACACTCCCTGACTGACCCTAACTGATCCTCACTGACCCCTAACTGACACAGCAGATGGTTTACACTGTGGGCGGAGCTACGGGAACATCAAAAACGAGCGCAAGACGTAAAGTCCTTGCACACTAAGTTTTGAAAAAACGAACGTGGAACGTGGGCCGAATTTTTTTTATGACGTAAGAAACTTTACAGTCAGTGTGTAAACGTGATTGACTACGTGAGGTCGTATTTATTTTTTATCGTACAAAAATTTCTGCTGAAAATTTCTGCCAGTGTGCAAGGACGGTTAGCACAGTTATGAGCACGAGACGTCACTCAGATGAGGGCCTGACCTATGTGTGTGTGTGTGTGTGTGTGTGTGTGTGTGTGTGTGTGTGTGTGCAGGTTCTGCAGGGGCTGGACTACCTTCACAGTAAGTGTAAGATCATCCACACGGACATCAAGCCGGAGAACATCCTGATGTGTGTGGACGAGGCCTTCGTGCGCAGGATGGCAGTCGAGGCCACCGAGTGGCAGAAAGCAGGAGCGCCTCCTCCCTCAGGATCCGCTGGTACTCCTCCGCTCATCCTCCGTTTCTACTCCTCCGTTCTGCTCCTCCGCTCATCCTCCGTTTCTACTCCTCCGCTCATCCTCCGTTTCTACTCCTCCGCTCATCCTCCGTTTCTACTCCTCCGCTCATCCTCCGTTTCTACTCCTCCGTTCTGCTCCTCCGCTCATCCTCCGTTTCTACTCCTCCGCTCATCCTCCGTTTCTACTCCTCCGCTCATCCTCCGTTTCTACTCCTCCGCTCATCCTCCGTTTCTACTCCTCCGCTCATCCTCCGTTTCTACTCCTCCGCTCATCCTCCGTTTCTACTCCTCCGCTCATCCTCCGTTTCTACTACTCCGCTCATCCTCCGTTTCTACTACTCCGTTCATCCTCCGTTTCTACTCCTCCGTTCATCCTCCGTTTCTACTCCTCCGCTCATCCTCCGTTTCTGCTCCTCCGTTTCTACTCCTCCGCTCATCCTCCGTTTCTACTCCTCCGCTCATCCTCCGTTTCTGCTCCTCCGCTCATCCTCCGTTTCTACTCCTCCGTTCATGCTCCGTTTCTACTCCTCCGCTCATCCTCCGTTTCTGCTCCTCCGTTTCTACTCCTCCGCTCATCCTCCGTTTCTGCTCCTCCGCTCATGCTCCGTTTCTACTCCTCCGTTCATCCTCCGTTTCTACTCCTCCGCTCATCCTCCGTTTCTACTCCTCCGCTCATCCTCCGTTTCTACTCCTCCGTTCATCCTCCGTTTCTACTCCTCCGCTCATCCTCCGTTTCTACTACTCCGCTCATCCTCCGTTTCTACTACTCCGCTCATCCTCCGTTTCTACTCCTCCGTTCATCCTCCGTTTCTACTCCTCCGTTCATCCTCCGTTTCTACTCCTCCGCTCATCCTCCGTTTCTGCTCCTCCGCTCATCCTCCGTTTCTGCTCCTCCGTTCATCCTCCGTTTCTGCTCCTCCGTTCATCCTCCGTTTCTGCTCCTCCGCTCATCCTCCGTTTCTACTCCTCCGTTCATCCTCCGTTTCTACTCCTCCGCTCATCCTCCGTTTCTACTCCTTTGCTCATCCTCCGTTTCTACTCCTCCGCTCATCCTCCGTTTCTACTCCTCCGTTCATCCTCCGTTTCTACTCCTCCGCTCATCCTCCGTTTCTACTCCTCCGCTCATCCTCCGTTTCTGCTCCTCCGCTCATCCTCCGTTTCTACTCCTCCGCTCATCCTCCGTTTCTACTCCTCCGCTCATCCTCCGTTTCTACTCCTCCGCTCATCCTCCGTTTCTACTCCTCCGCTCATCCTCCGTTTCTACTCCTCCGTTCATCCTCCGTTTCTGCCTCCGTTTCTACTCCTCCGCTCATCCTCCGTTTCTACTCCTCCGCTCATCCTCCGTTTCTGCTCCTCCGCTCATCCTCCGTTTCTGCTCCTCCACTCATGCTCCGTTTCTGCTCCTCCGCTCATCCTCCGTTTCTACTCCTCCGTTCATCCTCCGTTTCTACTCCTCCGTTCATCCTCCGTTTCTACTCCTCCGCTCATCCTCCGTTTCTACTCCTCCGCTCATCCTCCGTTTCTGCTCCTCCGCTCATCCTCCGTTTCTGCTCCTCCGCTCATCCTCCGTTTCTGCTCCTCCGCTCATCCTCCGTTTCTGCTCCTCCGTTCATCCTCCGTTTCTACTCCTCCGCTCATCCTCCGTTTCTACTCCTCCGCTCATCCTCCGTTTCTACTCCTCCGCTCATCCTCCGTTTCTACTCCTCCGTTCATCCTCCGTTTCTACTCCTCCGCTCATCCTCCGTTTCTACTCCTCCGCTCATCCTCCGTTTCTACTCCTCCGCTCATCCTCCGTTTCTACTCCTCCGCTCATCCTCCGTTTCTACTCCTCCGTTCATCCTCCGTTTCTGCCTCCGTTTCTACTCCTCCGCTCATCCTCCGTTTCTACTCCTCCGCTCATCCTCCGTTTCTACTCCTCCGCTCATCCTCCGTTTCTGCTCCTCCGTTCATCCTCCGTTTCTGCTCCTCCGCTCATCCTCCGTTTCTGCTCCTCCGTTCATCCTCCGTTTCTACTCCTCCGCTCATGCTCCGTTTCTACTCCTCCGTTCATCCTCCGTTTCTACTCCTCCGCTCATCCTCCGTTTCTACTCCTCCGCTCATCCTCCGTTTCTATTCCTCCGCTCATCCTCCGTTTCTGCTCCTCCGTTCATCCTCCGTTTCTGCTCCTCCGCTCATGCTCCGTTTCTGCTCCTCCGCTCATGCTCCGTTTCTGCTCCTCCGCTCATCCTCCGTTTCTACTCCTCCGCTCATGCTCCGTTTCTGCTCCTCCGTTTCTACTCCTCCGCTCATCCTCCGTTTCTACTCCTCCGTTCATCCTCCGTTTCTACTCCTCCGCTCATCCTCCGTTTCTACTCCTCCGTTCATCCTCCGTTTCTACTCCTCCGCTCATCCTCCGTTTCTGCTCCTCCGTTCATCCTCCGTTTCTGCTCCTCCGCTCATGCTCCGTTTCTGCTCCTCCGCTCATCCTCCGTTTCTGCTCCTTCGCTCATCCTCCGGTTCTACTCCTCCGCTCATCCTCTGTTTCTACTCCTCCGCTCATCCTCCGTTTCTACTCCTCCGCTCATCCTCCGTTTCTACTCCTCCGCTCATGCTCCGTTTCTGCTCCTCCGCTCATCCTCCGTTTCTACTCCTCTGCTCATCCTCCGTTTCTACTCCTCCGCTCATCCTCCGTTTCTACTCCTCCGCTCATCCTCCGTTTCTACTCCTCCGTTCATCCTCCGTTTCTACTCCTCCGCTCATCCTCCGTTTCTACTCCTCCGCTCATCCTCCGTTTCTACTCCTCCGTTCATCCTCCGTTTCTACTCCTCCGCTCATGCTCCGTTTCTGCTCCTCCGCTCATCCTCCGTTTCTACTCCTTCGCTCATCCTCCGTTTCTACTCCTCCGTTCATCCTCCGTTTCTGCTCCTCCGCTCATGCTCCGTTTCTGCTCCTCCGCTCATCCTCCGTTTCTGCTCCTCCGCTCATCCTCCGTTTCTACTCCTCCGCTCATCCTCCGTTTCTGCTCCTCCGCTCATCCTCCGTTTCTGCTCCTCCGCTCATCCTCCGTTTCTGCTCCTCCGCTCATGCTCCGTTTCTGCTCCTCCGCTCATCCTCCGTTTCTGCTCCTTCGCTCATCCTCCGTTTCTACTCCTCCGTTCATCCTCCGTTTCTACTCCTCCGCTCATCCTCCGTTTCTACTCCTCCGTTCATCCTCCGTTTCTACTTCTCCGTTCATCCTCCGTTTCTACTCCTCCGTTCTGCTCCTCCGCTCATCCTCCGTTTCTACTCCTCCGCTCATGCTCCGTTTCTGCTCCTCCGCTCATCCTCCGTTTCTACTCCTTCGCTCATCCTCCGTTTCTACTCCTCCGCTCATCCTCCGTTTCTACTCCTTCGCTCATCCTCCGTTTCTACTCCTCCGTTCATCCTCCGTTTCTACGCCTCCGCTCATCCTCCGTTTCTACTCCTCCGTTCATCCTCCGTTTCTACTCCTCCGTTCATCCTCCGTTTCTACTCCTCCGTTCTGCTCCTCCGCTCATCCTCCGTTTCTTCTCCTCCACTCATCCTCCGTTTCTACTCCTCCGTTCATCCTCCGTTTCTACTCCTCCGTTCATCCTCCGTTTCTACTCCTCCGTTCATCCTCCGTTTCTACTCCTCCGTTCATCCTCCGTTTCTACTCCTCCGCTCATCCTCCGTTTCTACTCCTCCGCTCATCCTCCGTTTCTGCTCCTCCGCTCATCCTCCGTTTCTACTCCTCCGCTCATCCTCCGTTTCTACTCCTCCGCTCATCCTCCGTTCATCCTCCGTTTCTGCTCCTCCACTCATCCTCCGTTTCTACTCTTCCGTTCATCCTCTGTTTATCCTCTGTTTCTTCTCCTCTGTTTCATCCCTGATTCCTGTCATTTTCCTCCACGTGATGTGTGACACTGACTCTGTGTGTGTGTGTTTGTTTGCAGTCAGCACGGCTCCTCAACTCAAACAGGTCAGTGAAGCCGTTTCCACACACACACACACACACACACACACACACACACACACAGCTGCTTTACATCCTCAACACATTAGACTTCTACATATTACATACAGGAACATGTTTATCCAAGAACCCTTTTATAAGGCTTTAGTCACACTAACTGTCCAGCTCTGATCTGTAGGTTACATTTTTTTATAGTCTGTAACAAACACATGAAATCCAGCTTTTACAAAACTGCAAAACTATTATAATGAAATGAGCACATCATGATGGCGGCAGTATTATAGGGACTAACCAACCTGTAGTTACTGTAGTAAGTGAAGTGAATGTGCTGATATTGAGGGAAAGAGCCGAGTGATGACGTCAGAGAGGAGTGTGTGTGTTTGAGCTGTTTGCTGTGGTGTGGCGCCTCCTACAGGTGGGGAAGATCTCCAAAAATAAGAAAAAGAAGCTGAAGAAGAAGCAGAAGCGTCAGGCGGAGCTGCTGGAGAGACGCATGCTGGAGATCGAAGCTCTGGAGCGAGAGGCGGAGAAACAGAGAGTGGGCGGAGCCTCAGACTCCGCCCCCAGTCCCGCCCTGGCGCTGGCAGACAGTGAGGAAGAGGATGATGAAGAGGTTGATGAGGATGAGGAGGCCGAGGGAGAGAAGGAGAGGCCTGTCAGACTCACCAACCACACATGTGAGTGAGCCTCCACTACATAAGTGATCGGTCACACATGAAAACCAGCATCATTTCCTTTTTATTTTACTTTTCATTACTGGTCATTATTTGACAGGAGCAGATGCACATCTCACGTACATGCATGTATATACTGTAAATGGATACATACACTATATTGTCGAAGCATTAAGAGTTCCTTTCACTGGAACTAAGGGGTTGAGCCCAACCCCTGAAAAACACACACCACACACCATAATCCCCCCTCTGCACCCCACGCTTTACACCACTGCACCCCGCGCTTTACTCCACTGCACCCCACGCTTTACACCACTGCACCCCACGCTTTACTCCACTGCACCCCACGCTTTACACCACTGCACCCCACGCTTTACACCACTGCACCCCACGCTATACACCACTGCACCCCACGCTTTACTCCACTGCACCCCAGGCTTTACTCCACTGCACCCCAGGCTTTACTCCACTGCACCCCAGGCTTTACTCCACTGCACCCCACGCTTTACACCACTGCACCCCAGGCTTTACACCACTGCACCCCAGGCTTTACTCCACTGCACCCCACGCTTTACTCCACTGCACCCCACGCTTTACACCACTGCATCCCACGCTTTACACCACTGCATCCCACGCTTTACACCACTGCACCCCACTCTTTACACCACTGCACCCCACCCTTTACTCCACTGCACCCCACGCTTTACACCACTGCACCCCACGCTTTACACCACTGCATCCCACGCTTTACTCCACTGCACCCCACGCTTTACACCACTGCATCCCACGCTTTACTCCACTGCACCCCACGCTTTACTCCACTGCACCCCACGCTTTACTCCACTGCATCCCACGCTTTACACCACTGCATCCCACGCTTTACACCACTGCATCCCACGCTTTACACCACTGCACCCCAGGCTTTACTCCACTGCATCCCACGCTTTACACCACTGCATCCCACGCTTTACACCACTGCATCCCACGCTTTACACCACTGCACCCCAGGCTTTACTCCACTGCATCCCTCGCTTTACACCACTGCATCCCACGCTTTACACCACTGCACCCCACCCTTTACTCCACTGCACCCCACGCTTTACACCACTGCACCCCACGCTTTACACCACTGCATCCCACGCTTTACACCACTGCACCCCACTCTTTACACCACTGCACCCCACCCTTTACTCCACTGCACCCCACGCTTTACACCACTGCATCCCACGCTTTACTCCACTGCACCCCACGCTTTACACCACTGCACCCCACGCTTTACTCCACTGCACCCCACGCTTTACTCCACTGCATCCCACGCTTTACTCCACTGCACCCCACGCTTTACTCCACTGCATCCCACGCTTTACACCACTGCATCCCTCGCTTTACACCACTGCACCCCACGCTTTACACCACTGCACCCCACGCTTTACACCACTGCACCCCACGCTTTACACCACTGCATCCCACGCTTTACTCCACTGCACCCCACGCTTTACACCACTGCATCCCACGCTTTACTCCACTGCACCCCACGCTTTACTCCACTGCATCCCACGCTTTACACCACTGCATCCCACGCTTTACACCACTGTATCCCACGCTTTACACCACTGCATCCCACGCTTTACTCCACTGCACCCCACGCTTTACACCACTGCACCCCACGCTTTACTCCACTGCACCCCACGCTTTACTCCACTGCACCCCACGCTTTACACCACTGCACCCCAGGCTTTACTCCACTGCACCCCACGCTTTACACCACTGCACCCCACGCTTTACACCACTGCACCCCACGCTTTACTCCACTGCACCCCACGCTTTACACCACTGCACCCCACGCTTTACACCACTGCACCCCACGCTTTACTCCACTGCACCCCACGCTTTACTCCACTGCACCCCACGCTTTACACCACTGCACCCCACGCTTTACACCACTGCACCCCACGCTTTACTCCACTGCACCCCACGCTTTACTCCACTGCACCCCACGCTTTACACCACTGCACCCCACGCTTTACACCAATGCACCCCACCCTTTACTCCACTGCACCCCACGCTTTACTCCACTGCACACCACGCTTTACACCACTGCACCCCACGCTTTACTCCACTGCACACCACCCTTTACTCCACTGCACCCCACCCTTTACTCCACTGCACCCCACGCTTTACACCACTGCACCCCACGCTTTACACCACTGCACCCCACGCTTTACTCCACTGCACCCCACGCTTTACTCCACTGCATCCCACGCTTTACACCACTGCACCCCACGCTTTACTCCACTGCACCCCACGCTTTACTCCACTGCACCCCACGCTTTACACCACTGCACCCCACGCTTTACTCCACTGCATCCCACGCTTTACACCACTGCACCCCAGGCTTTACTCCACTGCACCCCACGCTTTACTCCACTGCACCCCACGCTTTACACCACTGCACACCACGCTTTACACCACTGCACCCCACGCTTTACTCCACTGCACCCCACGCTTTACACCACTGCACCCCATGCTTTACACCAATGCACCCCACCCTTTACTCCACTGCACCCCACGCTTTACTCCACTGCACACCACGCTTTACACCACTGCACCCCACGCTTTACTCCACTGCACACCACCCTTTACTCCACTGCACCCCACCCTTTACTCCACTGCACCCCACGCTTTACACCACTGCACCCCACGCTTTACTCCACTGCACCCCACGCTTTACTCCACTGCATTCCACGTGACAGTAGGCCTTATGTACATCAGTGTTGGTTTAGTTTTGGATGATGTACTGTGAGGATTGTTCTGAGTTTTTTTTTTGTAATTCTTCACAGTAATGAGGACGACCTAAAAAGTTTGGTTGTGTGTTTTTGAGCCTACGTCTCTGTGTCTCTCAGGCGCAGAACCGGATCAGGACCAGCAGGAAAGTGAGGTGAACGAGGAAGAAGAAGAGTCACGCACACACACTCAACCCGGACAGCAGGAGGAGCGGGAAAACTCAGGACAACCGGAAGAGCACGAGGGAAATGAAGATGTGGGAGAGGAAGAGGAGGATAAAGCCGAGGAAGAGGAAACAGAAGCCACGCCCCCACAGAACACCACAGATGAGCTGAAGATACAGGAGAGTTCAAACCAGAGAGAAACTGAGACGACAGAGACGCCAGAGAGACAAGTGGATGAGGAGGAGGAGGAGGAGGATGAAGAAGAATATGACGATGATGATGATGAGGAGGAGGAGGAGGAAGAGGAGGAGGAGGCAGACGATGAAGGCCAAGAGCACAATGACTCCTCTAAGACCAACGGTCATGTGATCATGTGTGTGCAGGAGCGTGACTCTCCCAGCATTCCTCAGTCCTCGCTCCTCTGCCCTCTGGTGGAGTCGGAGATCAGCACGACTGACCGCGAGGCTTCCGACGCCTCCCACGAGCTTCCCAACGGAGAACCCGGACTCCCCAATGGAGAACCCGGACTCCCCAAAGTAAAACCTGGACTCCTCAATGGGTCTCGGCACCGGGGCACCACTCCACGCTTCCCCGAGCTCCCGCTGGACCCCACGCTCCCCGACACAGAGGACGAGGCTGGGGCTCTCAGCGGGAACACCGATCGCAGCAGAACCGTGTCCTCGTCCAGCACCGGGGACACGCCCAGGGGTCAGTCACACACACACACACACACACACACACACACACACACACTGGCTACATTTACATGAGACACACCCAGAGGCCAGTCACACACACACACACACACACTTGCTACGTTTACATGAGACACGCCCAGAGGTCAGTCACACACACACACACACACACACACACACACACACACACACTGGCTACGTTTACATGACACGCCCAGAGGTCAGTCACACACACACACACACACACACACACATACACACACACACTGGCTACGTTTACATGAGACACGCCCAGGGGTCAGTCACACACACACACACACACACACACACACACACACACACTGGCTACGTTTACATGAGACACGCCCAGGGGTCAGTCACACACACACACACACACTGGCTACGTTTACATGAGACACGCCCAGGGGTCAGTCACACACACACACACACTGGCTACGTTTACATGAGACACGCCCAGGGGTCAGTCACACACACACACACACACACACACACACACTGGCTACGTTTACATGAGACACGCCCAGAGGTCAGTCACACACGCACACACACATACACATTGGCTATGTTTACATGAGACACGCCTAGAGGTCAGTCTCACACACACACACACACGCTGGCTACGTTCACATGCAACCAAATAATCCAGTAGTAATGGGATTGGCGGCTCAATTGGACTGAAAAACCTTCATATAAACTTTAATCGATCCGATTGAGCTCGATCCCAATACAATTTTGATTGGATTGAAAGGGGAAGTTTATTCCTTTTCTAATCTGATCGAGAGAACATGTAAACACTTGATCGGTTGAAAACCGAAACTGAAAGGACTGCGCATGTGCAATGACTTAGAAATAGCGCAATGACTTAGAAATAGTGTAATGATGTAGAAATAGCATAATGACTTAGAAATAGTGTAATGACGTAGAAATAGCGCAATGACTTAGAAATAGCGTAATGGCGTAGAAATAGTGTAGAAATAGCGTAATGACGTAGAAATAGCGTAATGATGTAGAAATAGCACAATGATGTAGAAATAGCGTAATGACGTAGAAATAGCGCAATGATGTAGAAATAGCGTAATGACGTAGAAATAGCGTAATGACTTAGAAATAGTGTAATGACGTAGAAATAGCGCAATGACTTAGAAATAGTGTAATGACGTAGAAATAGCGCAATGACTTAGAAATAGCGTAATGACGTAGAAATAGCGTAGAAATAGCGTAATGACGTAGAAATAGCGTAATGATGTAGAAATAGCACAATGATGTAGAAATAGCGTAATGATGTAGAAATAGCGCAATGATGTAGAAATAGCGTAATGATGTAGAAATAGCGTAATGATGTAGAAATAGCGTAATGATGTAGAAATAGCACAATGATGTAGAAATAGCGTAATGACGTAGAAATAGCGCAATGATGTAGAAATAGCGTAATGATGTAGAAATAGCGCAATGATGTAGAAATAGCGTAATGATGTAGAAATAGCGTAATGACGTAGAAATAGCGCAATGATGTAGAAATAGCGTAATGACGTAGAAATAGCACAATGATGTAGAAATAGCGTAATGACGTAGAAATAGCGCAATGATGTAGAAATAGCGCAATGATGTAGAAATAGCGTAATGATGTAGAAATAGCATAATGTAGAAATAGCGTAATGATGTAGAAATAGCACAATGATGTAGAAATAGCGTAATGACGTAGAAATAGCACAATGATGTAGAAATAGCGTAATGACGTAGAAATAGCGCAATGATGTAGAAATAGCGTAATGATGTAGAAATAGCGTAATGATGTAGAAATAGCGTAATGACGTAGAAATAGCGCAATGATGTAGAAATAGCGTAATGACGTAGAAATAGCACAATGATGTAGAAATAGCGTAATGACGTAGAAATAGCACAATGATGTAGAAATAGCGTAATGACGTAGAAATAGCGCAATGATGTAGAAATAGCGTAATGATGTAGAAATAGCGCAATGATGTAGAAATAGCGTAATGATGTAGAAATAGCGTAATGACGTAGAAATAGCGTAATGATGTAGAAATAGCACAATGATGTAGAAATAGCGTAATGACGTAGAAATAGCGCAATGATGTAGAAATAGCGCAATGATGTAGAAATAGCGCAATGACGTAGAAATAGCGTAATGATGTAGAAATAGCGTAATGACGTAGATATAGTGTAATGATGTAGAAATGAGGTAATGACGTGGAAATAGTGTTATGACGTGGAAATAGCGTTATGATGTAGAAATAGCGTAATGAAGTGGAAATAGCATAATGACGTAGAAATAGCGCAATGATGTAGAAATAGCGTAATGTAGAAATAGCGTAATGACGTAGAAATAGCGTAATGACATAGAAATAGCGTAATGACGTAAGGACGTAGAAATAGCGTAATGACGTAGAAATAGCGTAATGACGTAGAAATAGCGTAATGTAGAAATAGCGCAATGATGTAGAAATAGCGCAATGACGTAGAAATTGCGTAATGATGTAGAAATAGCGTAATGACGTAGAAATAGCGTAATGACGTAGAAATAGCGCAATGATGTAGAAATAGCGCAATGATGTAGAAATAGCGTAATGAGTAGAAATAGCGCAATGACGTAGAAATAGCGCAATGACGTAGAAATAGCGCAATGATGTAGAAATAGTGTAATGACGAAGAAATAGCGTAATGATGTAGAAATAGCGTAATGATGTAGAAATAGCGTAATGACGTAGAAATAGCGTAATGATGTAGAAATAGCGTAATGACGTAGAAATAGCGTAATGACGTAGAAATAGCGTAATGATGTAGAAATAGCACAATGACGTAGAAATAGCGTAATGATGTAGAAATAGCACAATGACGTAGAAATAGCGTAATGATGTAGAAATAGCGTAATGACGTGGAAATAGTGTTACGATGTAGAAATAGCGTAATGACGTGTTAATAGCGTAATGATGTGGAAATAGCGTAATGACGTAGAAATAGCGTAATGATGTAGAAATAGCATAATGACGTAGAAATAGCGTAATGATGTAGAAATAGCACAATGACGTAGAAATAGCGTAATGATGTAGAAATAGCGTAATGATGTAGAAATAGCGTAATGATGTAGAAATAGCGTAATGACGTAGAAATAGTGTAATGATGTAGAAATAGCGTAATGTAGAAATAGCGCACTGACGCCTGACGCGCGAAACAAGCTCTTCTTCCTGTTGAATAAAGTGTCATATAAACAAGTGTCTCATCCTCCTTTCACTGCGTCTGTGAAGTGGAGCAGGACAGCGGCCCTCCAGTCCTTTTTTTCAGTTCCCAGGCATTTTTACTGCGTGATAAATATAAATTTATAAATTCATATGCTCATTGTCTCCAAATTATGACGAGAAATGGATCAATATTAAGTCTGCTGTTTAAAACAAATAAATAATCAGTGTAGGGGAATGGTTATTAGGCACAAACAGTGGGAAACTCTGTATATTTGTTCAATGAGCGCATGCCAAAAAATCTATCCCCATTTGAAGCTTGTGATATAAAAACGCGCACATCATCCCCGATCACATGTTTAGCGTAAACACTATTTTCAGATTCATCAATCAGAATGAATTTAGTCCGATTGAAACAAAAGCTGTGCATGTAAATGTAGCCAGTGACACACACACTGCTGTAAGTTGACTGATACACACTCTGTCCTGCAGCGAGGGTTCGAGCGGCCGATCTGCTGGTCAATCCTCTGGATCCGCGCAACGCAGACGTTCTGAGAGTCAAAATCGCTGACCTGGGCAATGCATGCTGGGTGGTAAGATGCTGTAAATGTGCATACGAGTGTAGATAGGTGAGCTGTGTGCAGATCTGAAGTGTGTTTGTGTGTCCAGCACAAGCACTTCACGGAGGACATCCAGACGCGGCAGTACCGGTCCGTCGAGGTCCTGATCGGCGCGGGATACAGCACTCCAGCCGACATCTGGAGCACAGCCTGCATGGTGAGCGCCTGTGTGTGTGTGTGTGTGTGTGTGTGTGTGTGTGTGCACTCTAACAGCAGCACCCGTTGTAACTGCCAGCGTTAATGCAGGGAAGTGTATTTTGACATGGCTGACTTTTGGCTACTACTCTTGACAATGTACCTTATAACAACAGTTAAGAGCGCGTTTAAAGACGCTCAATCACCCATCTGGTGGAAACTACACAGACTTTTCAACCACTGTAAGAACACTGGGCCAGGACGAGTGGATTCTATTCCAAAATAAGGAAAGAGCATTTAGAAAGACCTTGGATACGAAACATCTCGAGGACAAACATAACTTCCTCTTCTCAGGAGTAACGCCGATAAAATGGATCAGACTCATCCGCATTTTAAATGGAGTTTACTTTAAGAACGGAACTTTTACAATCACCCGGCGAAATAAAAGGCAGTTTGGATTACCTTTTCTGAAGTTCACAATCCGTGTACTGAAGAGAATGCTGCGAGCCATCGGAGGCCTTCCCGAGGCCCAGACCGCGGATTCCCTCGCCGGCTGGATTGAGGTGGAGTTGCGCTTTTTGCGGGACATCGTTCAACCAGCACTGAGGGCGTCACGGAGCGGATCCCAACAACAAAATGAGGTGGGCAAAGATAAACTTGCATATTTATGGCGGAATAGAATATCTAGAGCATCCAAATCATTCTTAACAACAGTACATATCCAAATGTACCAGTCGGCGCGAATAATATACTGTCTGTGCAGAACTAGCCTATTACATTTCAAAATGCATGCCTGAGAGGCTTGGGGGCGTGTTAGATGCACCGCCGTGGACTGGATCATTATTTTCCGTACAATCTATCCAACCTAACACTTCACTGTTCACTGTCCACTGTCACTGAAGTGGAGAAAGTGGTTAATGACCTCCCAGTAATAAAGCAAGTGGACTTGATGGCGTGACTTATGAAACGCTGAAAACTACCAAACAAACAGTGTGTCCAATTCTGACCAATATATTTAACATCTGTCTGTAAAATGGTAAAGTCCCAGAATCATGGAAAGGGGCCCTGATCCACCGTATCCCCAAAAAAGATAATGTTCCCGACGACCCGTCTACCTGGAGAGATATCTCCTTACTACCTACAGTCTTTAAGGTGTTTATGAAGTGTATGCTGTCACGAATACTTCCTTGGTTAGTAGAGACAGGAATACTTTCACCAAAGCAAAAAGCTTATATCAATAGGCAGGGGATGAATGAACATGTCTTCTGCCTTAAAACGGGAATAGACGACTTCAAACACTCATCTACCAAGATCTTCACAGTCTTTCTGGATTTTCGTGATGCATTTGGCACACTGCCCCATGATGTCATGTTTCACGCATTAGATGAAATAAGATTACCACAGTTGTATGCAGATGTAATTAAAGATGTTTATAATAACTCTTACATCCGAGTTATATGTGGAAGCGCCCTAACGATCCCATACCACTTAAAATCGGCATCAAAACAGGGTGCCCGTGGAGCGCCATCAGTTTCATTCTGGCGATTAACTCCTGGATGAAGTGGTTGTGCAAGTGCGCGCCAGCAGGTGTGCGATCCCCAAACCCAGTGCAAGGCTATGATGCGGACGATGTGGAAATCTCCTCACGAGATGAAAGTGTTATTTCCAACATGCTCCACCGCACAGATGAGTTCATAAGGTGGTCAGGTTTAGACATCAAACATACAAAATGTGCTGCACTCAATGAAAGACGCAGTGGAGGAAACAGATGGTATAAAGCAAAGTCTGACAAGCCCCCTGCCTTTTCATTAATGCAGGAACCCATCCGACTATATGAACGCCACGAAACATATCCTTATCTGGGTCATAAATTTAACGTCAGTGGCGATTGGGAGGAACAGATCACAGAGCTGTGTCACGAGTATACCCAAAGACTCGGGCTGATTGATGCTGCCCCACTCCCCAACTGATGAAGATTGAAGCCATCAGGCTGATCGCAGCGGCTAAAATCCAACACCTTTTCCCGAACGTACATATTCCACAATGTACACTGTCAGAGATGAACAACGAAACAGTGAAGCTGGTGAGGAAATGGTTTTGTCTTAATAGTCGTACAACTCGGGACATTATCTTCCAGCCGCGTAGAGACGGAGGTCTCGGCGCCCCAAACAGTGAATGGCTCTACACCGCCTCCAGAACAGGACATCTTCTAAACATGCTTAACAATGGCGATACAACTGTTAGAGAACTATCACGCGAATCGCTGTTTTTACATCTACAGCGTCACAAAATACCTGCTGCTTCCACAAACGAGTCCCAGTTTCTTGGATTTAAACTAAAGCAGAACGGGAAGTTAGACATCAGAGCAGCCGGATGTGGAGTGCGCTCCGACTGGCTGGATGTAAACGATCTCTGCTGCCGTACAGGAATACAGCTGTCCTGGCTGGGACCCGCCGGAGAAGGAGTTGTTCTCAACGACAACGTAATCACCGATCCGCTAGTTTCCACCCTGGCTGAAAGAGCCTCAATTCTCCATCTTAGACAGACCCAAAACAGACAGCACTGGACGGGTCTTAGATTTCAAGGAAAACTTGCATTACTCCAATTTGCCGACCATTCAGTGTCTCATTCAGTCCTGACAAACCCCTCAATCTCAGACGACATTCTGATATTCATGGTTAAAGCAAGATTACAGTGTCTACCAACGAAGTACAATTTGGCAATATGGTATCCATCAAAGCATGAACCCTACTCTATATTACACCCAACTCAGCAGGAAAAAGAAACGGTTGCTCACATACTAAACGGATGCTACAACTATAAAGGACTTTATGTGGCTAGACATGACCGTCTGGTTGATCTGGTTGCAAAGGACTTGCAAAAGGTAATCTGTGGACATGATAGTAAGATCTACAAGCATAGCACTGTACGAATGAACTGGTTTCATCATAACATATCTGACAGTGATTATTTTAAAAACATTCCAAATACTCCTGACATTGTAATTGTAAATGAGGCTATGAAATCTGTGTGTGTCTTTGAGGTGGGCTGCTGTTTTGATCTGTGTGTGTGTGTGTGTGTGTGTGTGTGTGTGTCTTTGAGGTGGGCTGCTGTTTTGATCTGTATATGGATACTTGCTACTATTCCAAACTATTGAAATATCAATCTCTGGTAGATCTTATTCTCCATCTTGGATACAACTGCAGACTAATAATTCTGGTATTTGGAAGTTTGGGCCATGTCCATAAGAGTGTGATCAGGGGGGTGCAGTTAGGGGGGGGCTGCAAAAAAAGGAGGCAAAAAGGCTTGCAAAATTCTGCTCTGTTTCAGCCACCATAGGGAGCATGCAGATATGGAGACGGAGGTGTTTTGTCCATCCTTAATGTTTTGAGAATTTTATATAGAAGGACCTGTACAAGTGTGTGAGCCATGAATTGATGACCTGTCACCGTGTCAAAGACTCTTCCCAGAGTATTTGGATCTTGTTTTCTTTGTAATGTCTTTCAGATCCAAATAAAAGTATTCAAATGTGTCTCAGAGCGCTTCATCTACTCTGTGTCCGCAGGCGTTCGAGCTCGCCACCGGAGACTATCTGTTCGAGCCACACTCGGGGGAAGACTACTCTCGGGATGAAGGTACAGATGCTTACGCTTCTCAGCGCGGGTTCAGAATGGAGGACATGTTACCGCACATTCATATCATATTCAGTCTGAGTAGAGAATCTCTCATTCTGTCAACACTACGATTTTAACATCATCTCGACTCATTGTAGTTTTTCAAATTGGATTCAAATTGCAAAATATATACAGTCAGACATCTTAAAATAAACGCCATCCCTCATGTGAAGCGGAGACAAGCTGACTGGACATTATCACATGACCACTTAATGAATAAATGTGTATGTGAGAGTGAATGCTTTAATTAAGTAAAGGATGAAAGTGTGAAACATGAATCTACAGTATAACTGAAACAATCAGTTATACAGATAAAAGTCACTGGACCACAGAATGACCAATCACAATCGAGCGTTACACCAGTGACCAATCACAATCCAGCATTACACCAGTGACCAATCACAATCCAGCATTACACCAGTGACCAATCACAATCCAGCATTACACCAGTGACCAATCACAATCCAGCATTACACCAGTGACCAATCACAATCCAGCATTACACCAGTGACCAATCACAATCCAGCATTACACCAGTGATCAATCACAATCCAGCATTACACAGAGACGGTGATCTGCTCTTCAGCCACTCTCTGAAGTACACACGGCTACATGATGAGGTCATGTGACCCTAGTATTCCATTCTGAACTCCTGATTCTATTCTATCACCGCTCTAACCCTGTTACTCTTCGTTCTGTTCTTGCCTGTTGCTCAAGATGAAGTTTAAAACCCAGCGTAACCATTAGCATTCACATGTCAGACCGTGTTTAGAGTGTTTCTGGCTGATCTAAACTCCCGGCTCTCCCGTTTCTCTCTTCCTCTATTTTCCCACCACGCTTCCCTCCTCTTCCTCTTCCTCTTCCTCTTCCTCTTTCTCTCTCCTGTAGATCATATAGCTCACATCATAGAGCTTCTTGGCTGCATTCCTCGACACTTTGCTCTTTCTGGAAAATATTCCCGGGAGTTCTTCAACCGGAGAGGTAGTGTTAGACTCAGAGGGAGCGACGGATGCGAGCGTCCGCCACACACACTCACACACACACACACACACTGCCGTTACAGGGCTGGATTCTAAAGGGTCATGAAATGCATTTTCACACCTTTATCTTATGTTTTGGAGGTTAGTTTATAGATTTTTTTTCACCAAAAAGTTTCAAATATTCGTAGACATGATTTCCTCTTTCAGAAACTGGAGTGAACAGCCGTGCTGTGATCAGTGAACTTCATCAGTGTTCAGAAGAGGAACCTGTTTTTATTCTAGAGTAACTTCTTATATATGCAAATATCTGGATTTTCCATTTCACGAGCCTTTAATAGCAGACGTGTGTGTGAGCTGAACTGGTGTTACCCAGACGCCAGTGTGTGTGATGGCCGACGCGTCCCTCCGTCCTCCTGCACCACTGCATGAATAACTGATGTTGTGTGTGTGTGTGTGTGTGTGTGTGTTTGGTGGTCAGACCACATCGCTCTGATTATGGAGTTGCTGGGAAAAATCCCCCGCAAGATCATCGCAGCAGGAAAATACAGCCGTGAGTTCTTCTCAAAGAAAGGTAACCCTAACTCTGCAGTCTGAGTCCTGTCTCCTTCAGGACCGTTTCATTTACACCCTCAGACCTGTAACCCAGTCTCTCAGATGGGTCTGCTCTGAGGTCTTTTCCTAGCCTTGCAGCAGTAATGTGGGTGTGTCTTACGGCAGTAATGTGGGTGTGTCTTACGGCTGTAATGTGGGTGTGTCTTACGGCAGTAATGTGGGTGTGTCTTACGGCAGTAATGTGGGTGTGTCTTACGGCAGTAATGTGGGTGTGTCTTACGGCAGTAATGTGGGTGTGTCTTACGGCAGTAATGTGGGTGTGTCTTACGGCAGTAATGTGGGTGTGTCTTACGGCAGTAATGTGGGTGTGTCTTGCGGCAGTAATGTGGGTGTGTCTTACGGCAGTAATGTGGGTGTGTCTTACGGCTGTAATGTGGGTGTGTCTTACGGCAGTAATGTGGGTGTGTCTTACGGCAGTAATGTGGGTGTGTCTTACGGCAGTAATGTGGGTGTGTCTTACGGCAGTAATGTGGGTGTGTCTTACGGCAGTAATGTGGGTGTGTCTTACGGCAGTAATGTGGGTGTGTCTTACGGCAGTAATGTGGGTGTGTCTTACGGCAGTAATGTGGGTGTGTCTTACGGCAGTAATGTGGGTGTGTCTTACGGCAGTAATGTGGGTGTGTCTTACGGCAGTAATGTGGGTGTGTCTTGCGGCAGTAATGTGGGTGTGTCTTACGGCAATAATGTGGGTGTGTCTTACGGCAGTAATGTGGGTGTGTCTTACGGCAGTAATGTGGGTGTGTCTTACGGCAGTAATGTGGGTGTGTCTTACGGCAGTAATGTGGGTGTGTCTTGCAAGCAATAATGTGGGTGTGTCTTGCGGCAATAATGTGGGTGTGTCTTGCGGCAATAATGTGGGTGTGTCTTGCAGTTATAAAGGGGCAGGTCTTGCAGTAGTAATGGGGTGTGTCTTGCAGTAGTAATGGGGTGTGTCTTGCAGTAGTAATGGAGGCAGGTCTTGCAGTGATAAAGGGGCGTGTCTTGCAGTAGTAATGGGGGCAGGTCTTGCAGTAATAAAGGGGTGTGTCTTGCAGTAATAAAGGGGTGTGTCTTGCAGTTATAAAGGGGACATGTCTCGCAGTAATAAAGGGGCGTGTCTTGCATTAGTAATGGGGGCAGGTCTTGCAGTAATAAAGGGGCATGTCTTGCAGTAATAAAGGGGTGTGTCTTGCAGTTATAAAGGGGCGTGTCTTGCATTAGTAATGGAGGCAGGTCTCGCAGTAATAAAGGGGCGTGTCTTGCAGTAGTAAAGGGGGCAGGGGTTGCAGTAGTAAAGGGGGCGGGTCTTGCTGTAGTAATGGGGGCGGGGCTTGCAGCTGTGTTTTCCCTGCAGCAGCTGATCTGGCGTCTCTCTCTGCAGGTGAACTGCGGCACATCACGAAACTCAAGCCCTGGACTCTGTTTGATGTGCTGGTGGAAAAGTACGGCTGGTCGGCCGAGGACGCCGGTCACTTCACACACTTCTTGTTGCCCATGCTAGAGATGGTGCCGGAGAAACGGGCCTCTGCTTCAGAGTGCCTCAACCACCCCTGGCTGAACTCGTAGCACTTCTGCCCCTCAGACTCACTGATGCCCCCCTGAGGCCCCATCCGGAACTGCAGCCCACCGTCACTAGAGAGCCAGAGACCAGGGGCTTCAGAGAGAGGAGGGTGGGCTTCAACACACACACACACACACACACACACACACACAGGAGAAACAAGCCTATCTTTATACCTGAAGCTTCATTCACCGTCTTCCTCCACCTCATTCAACAGAATTTTACAGGCTGAACACAGAAAGTGAGGTCATTTCACATGATCTGACAGATAAAAAAAGACTTTTGACATTTTATTTATGATATTTTTATGATAAAACATTTTAAGATGTTTAATTTTAAGAAATGGGACTGAGTGTTTTAGTAAGGTTTATAACTCGTGGAACTCAGTTTCTTCTCGAGGCCTTCAGCGAAACTCTTGTGAAGGTCCTAGAAAAACAATCATTTACACAGATGAATGAATTCACACAGAGAGAAATATATGTGAGCAGTCAGTCTGTAATATAGCTATTCGTCTCAGTGACTGAATCTGAGAGTTACTGTTACAACAGTGTGTGTGTGTGTGTGTGTGTGTGTGTGTGTGAGTGACTCAAACTGCTAGTTGATGTTTCTGACATCCAGGAAGCCCACCTGAGACACTCTGCATGAAGCCCCGCCTCGTCTCACCCTACCGTCCAATCAGGTTCTGCAGTGGAGCTGTTTACCTCACACACTCACACACTTACACACACTCACACAGGCTCTGGAAAACATGAATCCAGAAAGAGTTTGTGGAGAGACGCCTGAGACGAACGGATGGATGGACATTTCTGCGTTCATGCCGTTGAGTTCCTTGTCCGGTTTTATGTTTTTACTCTGAGCTTTTAATCCCCAAATCCCGAGGACAACATTCCTGATTCTCCAGCTGATTCTTCTGACTGTCGGCAGGATGGGCGTCTCGGGTTCATGAGGACGCACTTGTGTTTGTTTGTACGTTTCATTCAGGGAATTCATGTATAGAGATCCTGCAAACTGTCCAAAAACTAGCAACTGCTTGAGCGCAAGATAAACACGCATCGCTGTTTGGAGACGAGCATCACGGTTGTCATGGAGACGAGCATCACGGCAGCGGTTGTCATGGAGACGAGCGACACGGCGGCAGTCGTCACGGAGACGGGCATCACGGTGGCGGTTGTCATGGAGACGGGCATCACGGCGGCGGTTGTCATGGAGACGAGTGTCACGGCAGCGGTCGTCATGGAGACATGGACAGTGCCGTTCCCGTGGCCTCACGCTGCTCATCATCATCATCATCATCATCACAGTTAGTCCAGTTGCCTATTTTCGCAATAAAAGTAGATGATGAAATATTTTTAAAAATATTTAAATTCGTTTAAGCAGAAAAGAAGTTCTCTGATGTTGTGACAGTGACAGAGTTTAGTCGTAATAAGGTGATTGTGTTTTGTCTACTTCCTGTTTTTGTTAGTTTTTATTGGCTGCCACTTCCTTCATGACATGGACTCGCGCGGCTCTGAGGATCATGTGACAGTCATGGACTTTATTGGACGTTTTTGCAATAATAGTGATTATGATGATGAATTTTTGCAGCGAAAGCCCCTGATGTGTCTCGCAGCCTCGCTGACTGTTCTTCCCAACGTCCCTCGTTTTACATCGAAAGATTTAATAAAATTGTAAATTATTGGATCACGTTGCCGGAACATTTCCACCGTTCTTCTTCTGGTCTATATTTCAGATATCATTCATATTTCCCGGCGGGATGAAGTGAATCCCTGTTACGGTCTGAAATCATCATCGGGCCTAAAAAATTTTTTGTTTGGTTCCGGTTTCTGACCGACCCTGTCAATTTATGTGCGACCCAAATTTATTTTATGAGCTTGGGGAAGAAATAATACAAATTAAATAAATACACAATTTTTTTAAGGCGAACTATAATTTAGGTTTTTGTATAGCACTCTTGCGATGCAAGACAGAGTCCTGCACGGGTCCAATTTCGTAAATCCGCACCCGCCCGCACCCGCAGTGCTTCAAACCGCATCCGACCCGTTTTCCGACAGCAGCACTAATTAAAATCTGCACCCGACCCGCTTAAAATAGAACCGACACCCGACCCGCACCCGAAATAAAATCAGTTTAGCCAATCACATTATAGACACACTTACAAAAATGTTTATTGCCAGGTCATACAGAAGTTATTACAGAACAAACTTCAGCCGAAGCTGTCAAACGGCCGGTGAAGAACATGGCAAACGTTACCACAAAACTGAGTAACCTTATAACATTTTACCAATCGAACAGACGCGGCTACAACACTATATGCCACGCAATTTCGTCCAGCCTACATCTGACAGTTTTGGGTTCAAACACGCCCTGCACACCACACATACTTAGTGTTAAATGTGAAAAGTACTGTTCGATAGAACTGCTTTGTTACCACAGTTTCTGCGTGCTTCCTCAGCGATGAAGTTCCACATTTGCGGCTATCCAACACGAAAATGCAGCAAAGCCTTTCACAATATTTTCTTCAGATAACTCCAAATTTCTCCCACACACTGGACTTGATTTTTGATGACTATTGTCGACAACTTTACAATCTCCACTAGCTATTCTTTTCTTCAACTCCTCAGCATCCATCTCGACGACTGCAGATCGCGCGCGCGGTTATGAGGAATTTTTAAAAGTGAAAGTAACCTAGGTAACGTTATAGATCCTGGGAGGGCGTGGCGCGTGGGCACAAATAAACTGATGTGGATTTTAAATTACTTTATCAACTTGAAATACAGGAATATTTTTGTAGATGTGTTCCGAAAAATATGCATATATTTTTACGTTTGCATGTTATTGTTTTAAACCCGTGTTTCGACCCGTGTTTCCCCCGTTTGTATTGAGGTTAATACAATTAAAGGTATAGATGAAACGCGTGTCAGCGCGTGTGTGTGTGTAACATGCTGGGACACACAAGGTGGTATAGGTACATGTAGTACAGGTAGGCTATGTTATGAAAAAATAGAGTATCTATCGCTACTGTAAAGTAAAATTAAAAATATTATAATAATTTCCTACCTATCTCTTGCTGCCACTGAAAAAAAAAATCCCTACCGACACATGACCTCAACTGACAACCAACAGGAACCAAACTTTTTTTTTTTTTAGGCCTCAGTGGTTTGGGAAGCACTAACGTTAAACCTTTTAAAGGTCAACTGTGGGTCAGAGGTCAACTCAAATCAGATGCTCCTCAATGCAAACATGTTCAGTTATGAATGAGAAATATGGAAGTAAAATAATGACAAATGTTTTTGAAACAAAAGCTTGCTGAATTGCACTACTTGAAAAAAATAGGCATTGCATTAACCCTGCTTGCATTTTAATGCGTTGTATTTTTAGGGCTTGCATTTTTATGGGCTGAAATTCAACATGGTTGTATATTTAAGCTGTGAATATTTCAATTCCAAACATTTCACACACGTTTCCATTATTAAAAATTCAATAATCCATATTCACCTTTCAGATTTCACTTCCAAAATGTTAATTCTGTTTAAAAATACAACCTGTAATATTTGACAGGCAATTATCAGTCCATTTTATTTTGCTTTACAAATTCAGCGGTTCAAATTCGACAGAAAATTCAACATTTGACATCCATGAACTGCAGGAATATCAGTAGATTACCGATTAATAATCTCCATCTGCTGTTAGTCGGCCTGACCAGCAGGGGCGCAAGCGAAGACTAGAGCAACGGGTGAGAGAGTCACTCATTCATAAAAACTGATTTACAGGAATGGAGCAAGCGGTCAATATTTGTGATGATTATGAGGGCCAGTATAGACGAATCCGGCGAAACTACGGGAAGTAAGCGGGCGCCATTACTGAGCTGTTGCTGGGTAGCGTTGCGCCATTGCCTCCTATTGGTTTGGTTGCGTCCACTGGAATAAACAGCCCGCGATTTACGACTGTCACTAACGTTACATCTACAACTTTCCTATTCTTCCTCTGCCGAGTTATTTGTACAGTATGAGTGTTGTTAATGGTCTGTGAAAATCGGACAGGTCCTTTTAGAACTATGTGTTTATCATCTGGTAGAGTGTGCATTATTTAGCTAACCAAACCATCCGGAGCTCAGATCATTTTGACCCTCTATCAGTGACCTGTAGTTGGCATTTTGTTGATCATCGGATGCCAGGCGAAGGAGAAAATACTCTTGAATACCTTTAAAACAACCGAAGGGGCGCGATGGGGCAGTAGTAACATTACTTATGTCTGTTGTTAATGTTTGATTTGCTCGACTGTGACTCTCCCTCTGAGAACCAACAACGCTAGCAGTTAGCTGTACCCTTTCCTTTTGAAATGGGAAAATGAGATAAATAATGGTCACAAATGAAAAACATGAATTCGTTTATTTGATATTCATTTATTTATTGTTGCCAAATGGACAGATCTTTTTATAGTTTCCTCGTTAGCTAGCCTAGCTAGCATAGTTATTGCCAAGCTATTTTCATAAATAATCTGTAAGATCGTTTGTACCTTCATCTGTGACTGGAGCCCACTGTCTAACATCATCAACCCAACAAGTCATTCTGCCTGGCTGTAGCTGTCATCGACTGTGCGTTATCACGGAGGTTTGTTTAGTAACAGCTCAGTAATGGCGTCGCCACAAGATGGCAGCCTACACAGAACGCTCGTCGGATTCGTCTATATATATATATATTTATAAAAGGGTTAGTTCCAATCCTTGATTGTGATTGGTCAATAGCTGTGCTTTATTCACGATAAAACACGGCTATGACCGCTTCACCCAATGGTTCTATGTATCACTACAACACCCCTAGCAACCACTCTTAGCAACTTAAACACATGTGTGATCTCATTGATATTGTTCATTGAAGCTATTATAGTGGAGTATTGTGAGAGATCGAGAAAGCGAGGGTAAAGTTACCTGCATTCACAGTAGACATTGCATTTTCCTTCAGGTCAGTCCTATATTCATAATAAAATAATCCGTTTGAATGTCCGCTGCGATATCTTGTCCTTTTAACAGTTAACCGTTAAGGGGTTTTCCCGTGCCTATAACGTTAGTCATCTGTCAGTTGCGTCTTCCTTCTCCGTGAAAACAAGTTTGAGTCTTTTCAATATAAAAGTCTCCTCTACCGACTCATAGATATCATATAAAGGCTAGATGTCTTAAGGCGGAGTCACTTCCGGCATCACCGGCGGCCATCTTAGGACAGGGCTCTGTGAATTAAGGTGAGTGAGCAGCACGCACACAAATCCTCTTATCTCGGTGAAATCTTGACGGATTTACAAACGGTTTGGTTTCTTACAAACGTCATTACCGTGGCTATAATTCTTTCATATGGAAGTCCATTTGTATAATTATTCATATGTATGCAGTTTCATAGCTACATCTCTGACGTTTATAACAAACCAAACCGTTTGAAAATCGGTAGAAAATTGAGCAAGTTATGGTTATTTAAAAGTACATGCACCATGTTACGAGTGAGCGAGCACCCTGTGGTAAGATGGCCGCCGTGTGCGGACGTCGACCTCCATTGGCCAGCAGCGCGGACGAGACATCTAGCCTTTATATGATATCTATGTACCGACTGACTCATTCATAAGACAGTCTTTGCCGCCATCTATAGGCGAAATAATGTATGTAACTTCTGTTGCTGTTTACGGTCAGGGACTGTTTTTTCCAGCGGAAGGAATACTTTTAGTGATTTTACTTCATGGCAGTTGCATAGATAAATATTTTTCGGCTTTAATATTTGTATTGTGTGGCAACCGTTTTATAAAAGCAATAAGGTACTCGAGGCAAGTGCTGTATCGTGAATAAGTCACGGCTGAAGGGCGTTGTTAGGCTCGACGCGAAGCGGATACAGCACAGCCTCTCGTACCTTATTGCTTACATATGGAAAAGCTGATAAAGACACAAAAGCTGTTTACATTGAAGCCTTCACAGTTAGTTTTGCACATGTAAGCAGCTTGCCCTGAACGAGATTATAATGTTATTCCCCGATGCTGATGTACAGATAAAACCTTAAATCTGAGGTAGTAGACGTATATTTCTCTCGGTTGTTTAGCCTAGTTTTCTTAACTGTATATCGCGGTGCTGCTGCAGAACTGGGGATTCCCTCAATACATCATTCTCCAGGATTCCCCTGCCTCAGGACGCTTAATGGACCACACTGTGATATAAAAGACCAAACGCACTGTACTAGATATAGGAACAGGCAAGCGGACTCAGAATATGAGCGTAAAGCCTTGATGATTCTTCCGCCTGTCTCCGCTGACTGCGCGCGCACATCCCCAAACACACGTTTATGCTCGACGCGCTCGCCGTTGTACTATTCTGTGAACCGACAGGGGGCGACTCGAGAAACTGTCCTCTAAACCATCAGGAATCAGCGGTGAGAAGAAAGGTCCACATGTGACAATGTTTATTTTAGTACATCAATACCACACCACAAAAAGAATCGTGTAAAATCCAGTAAACCCTGAGATTATTACTTGTGAAATTAGAACAAAATATGTGGATATAAAAACATGTCTGTAGGCTATACAACTAAATGAACAATCTCTTAAATATTTTCTAATTTCACTAAACATTTCATCAATTTTATAGAACATGGACCTTTATTTTTATTAAAGTGGCTTATGTCTGCTATAGGCTCATTTTGTAAATGTAAGCAACTAATTTAAGACGCACAAACTGGTGCCGGTGCGGTGAGACGGACATGCTCAGCCAGATTCGGCTCAAAGCGTAGACAGTAGAAGATTTGGACACAGCGACCCCATAGACTTCAACAGAGACAAGTGAAGTCAGCTAGAAGCTCTTCCTCCTGATGGCGGAGCGACTGCGCAGACTCACACTGAGCTCGACGACGTGGATGTGACGTGAGCAACCCGTCTGCAGAGACGGAGAGTGTGAGTAGGAGCTGTCCATGAGCTGGAGCAAGAGAAGCTTTTGCTAAGTATTCTGATTAATTACTTTGTCATTTTGCCTCCACGCCCCCCCGATCGCCCGCGAGCTTCTCCTCCCGTCCATACGGTAATCTCTCTACTGTGCGACAGAGAGTCGCGTGGTTATGACGCAATCGTTAGCCTACTTTTACAAAAACTGCTTCTACGGGGCCATAACGTAAGCTACAAGGTAATGGAGCCTTTTATACATTGTCGTGTTTCTTTAGAAATAAATAATGGACAATTGGAGTCTTCAAACGCCTCAGATGTAAAGTTATTCACTGTCAAAGTGACGCCAAAATGAATGGGAGTCAATGGGATGCCAACAGCAGGTGATGGTCCGCTAGCCAATGGCGGCGCCCGGGAAGCTTCAGTTTCCGGCTGATGGATTTCCCCCTTGGCTCGAAGGCGTGCATCTTCGGATGCGGAGCCGCGCGCGCTGTTACAGAAAAACCGCCCTCACCGCAATGACGTAATTTCCGCCCGCTCGTGCAGACGCGGCGAGTATCACGGTGATCGTCGACTACAGCAGCAAAACTCCACTCAGTGCCGTCGCGTGTTTCGCTTGATATTTGCATAAAGTCGAGAACTGCCCAACTGCTCTCAATGCTTTCTCCGGTCCGCTGTCAATCCCACAATGCACTGCGCGAGCGTGAAGCTCGACTTCCACAGGTATTAATTGAAAACGCTCGCTCCGTGCCAGTGGACACACACCGTAAACCTGGCTTAACGCGCAGTTTCACGCTGAGCGATTCCCAATGAAATACTGGCATAAAGTTGACCTGACTATTCGCACATTTAGGGACCGTCTCTAATGTTACGCACGACACTGGTACACACGTGACACGTGTCAGACATGATGCTTGAGATAGAGAATTGATATTGAAATAAATATGAGATTATGCGGTAAGCCTACTGAAAAAAATAGCAATATTTACACATGATTTGACAGTTTATGTTATTAAATATCAACTATCTAAAAGGTGATCATTGTGCCTGACACATACATGAACACTTTACAGCTGGTTTCTCTTCAGATGCTATTGAAGTTAGAAACATGTGTACCAGTGTCGTAAATGTCATAAACCCGAAAACAATTGCCATTTATAGGGGTGGTTGAATATGATTTCACTTTTCTAACTGTAGTTAGTGCGTAATGTTGCTGTTTGAGCATAAACAACATCTGCAAAGTTACAGCACTCAGAGTTCAAAGCAAAGGGAGATATTTGCTTTTACAGAAATTGCTTTATAAGAACTACAACAAACGGCTGGTAGAGACTACACCACATTCCTCCTGGGTTAGTGACATCACCAACCCTAAAATTGACATACATTCCCCGCCCCCCGGGAATGTGATTTATAGATTATCATGACAGAATATGCTAATCAATGATTAGAAGATAACTACACATACGCTAGATAAATTCATCAACCAACCATTCAGAACAAATGTCCTGTTGCTCCTGCATGTTTTGTTGTCACTTCTTGAGTCTCTCCATCTTTCTGACTCCGGTTTGAACAGTTTTCAGTGCATGTGTGTGTGTGTGTGAGTGCAGCTCTTGAGGCTCCGCCCCCTGTGCCGGGAGCAGCAGCTCATTTGCATTTAAAGGAACAGACACAAAACGGTGTGTTTTTTGCTCACCCTCAAAAAGTGACAATATTAACATGCTATATAAAATATCTGTGGGGTATTTTGGGCTAAAACTTCACACACACACTCTGGGGACATCAAAGACTTGCTCTACATCTTGTGAAAAGCGCATTATACCACTGCTTTAAGTGAACATAAAATGTTAAATTCTTTGTAAATATTGAGTAGGCGTAGACCAGGGAGTGGATTAATGGTATTAAAGGGTTAGTTCACCCAAAAATGAAAATTCTGTCAGTAATTACTCACCCTCATGTTGTTCCAACCATGTAAGTCTTTCGTTCATCTTCGGAACACAAATTAAGATATTTTTGATGAAATCTGACAGAATTCTGACTCTTCCATAGGCTTCCAGTGTGACCGAAACTTACCGGCCCAGAATAGTTATTAAAAACATCGTTAAAATAGTCCAAGTGACTCCAGTGGCTCAATCTTAAGTATATCAAGCGACGAGAATACTTTTTGTGTGCAAAAACAAACAAAAATACCGACTTTATTCCACTATTCAATTCCTTCTCTCTGGGCCTCGTAGTGTTTTTGCGTAGCGCGTCTGTGTTGCACGTCATCACGTAGGCTCACAATTGGCCGAAGAAGGTCATGTGTGTGATGCGTGATGAAGATTGAGCCACTGGAGTCACTTGGACTATTTTAACGATGTTTTTAATAACTATTCTGGGCCGGTGAGTTTCGGTCACACTGGAAGCCTATGGAAGAGTCAGAATTCTGTCAGATTTCATCAAAAATATCTTAATTTGTGTTCCGAAGATGAACGAAAGACTTACATGGTTGGAACAACATGAGGGTGAGTAATTACTGACAGAATTTTCATTTTTGGGTGAACTAACCCTTTAATATTATAGGAAATATATTAACAATTCAGGCTGTTAGTCAATTCATTTATCAAATTACATGTGCTGATTAATCTAATTATAATCAATATTTGCAGACAAAATAAAAACTAATGCCACAAATAAAGAATTCAAAGAGTTGATATCAAACAGACTTTACACTCAGTGTTTCAGACACAGATTTCAGCTTCATTAAAAAACTCATTTTATTAGGTTACTTTTAAATACTCGAGTGCAGTTTCAGGCGGACCTCGTTCACTCAGTGTTTATAGTGCAGCTTTAGTATAAAGAGTAGATTCTCCTCATGCGTTCCTGAGGCTCATCACAGGAGAACACCAGGAGACCACACATGAGAACTGGTCCATCATCAGGACACACACACACACACACTCCTGTATACACACACACACACACACAGGTGTTCACACTCCTCTCGGGGAAACACACACACACACACACACACAAGTGTTCACACTCCTCTCGGGGTCTTGAAGTTCATGCCGACCGGAGGCTGCGTGACCTGGAGATTCGACAGGCTCCCGAAGTCCTGCGGGAACAGAAACGGGTCAGTGACATCACTATTCAACTGGGTCCACACACACACACACACACACACACACTGAACAGAACCGGGTCAGTTCATCTGATCTACGGCTGATAGAGGTTAGGGACAGTACTCGAGTGTGAAGGCCACAAGCAATCATGAAAACCATGATCACACAACATTGCTCTTCTCTTTTTACACAGACTAGCACGCTCACGAGTTACGCACAGACTAGCACGCTCACGAGTTACGCACAGACTAGCACGCTCACGAGTTACGCACAGACTAGCACGCTCACGAGTTACGCACAGACTAGCACGCTCACGAGTTACGCAGACTAGCACGCTCACGAGTTACGCACAGACTAGCACGCTCACGAGTTACGCACAGACTAGCACACGCTCACGAGTTACGCACAGACTAGCACGCTCACGAGTTACGCAGACTAGCACGCTCACGAGTTACGCACAGACTAGCACGCTCACGAGTTACGCAGACTAGCACGCTCACGAGTTACGCACAGACTAGCACGCTCACGAGTTACGCACAGACTAGCACGCTCACGAGTTACGCACACGCTCACAAGTTACGCACAGACTAGCACGCTCACGAGTTACGCACAGACTAGCACGCTCACGAGTTACGCACAGACTAGCACGCTCACGAGTTACGCACAGACTAGCACGCTCACGAGTTACGCACAGACTAGCACGCTCACGAGTTACGCACAGACTAGCACGCTCACGAGTTACGCACAGACTAGCACGCTCACGAGTTACGCACAGACTAGCACGCTCACGAGTTACGCACAGACTAGCACGCTCACGAGTTACGCACAGACTAGCACGCTCACGAGTTACGCACAGACTAGCACACGCTCACGAGTTACGCACAGACTAGCACACGCTCACGAGTTACGCAGACTAGCACACGCTCACGAGTTACGCACAGACTAGCACACGCTCACGAGTTACGCACAGACTAGCACACGCTCACGAGTTACGCACAGACTAGCACACGCTCACGAGTTACGCACAGACTAGCGCGCTCACGAGTTACGCACAGACTAGCACACGCTCACGAGTTACGCACAGACTAGCACGCTCACGAGTTACGCACAGATTAGCACGCTCACGAGTTACGCACAGACTAGCACGCTCACGAGTTACGCACAGACTAGCACGCTCACGAGTTACGCACAGACTAGCACGCTCACGAGTTACGCACAGACTAGCACGCTCACGAGTTACGCACAGACTAGCACACGCTCACGAGTTACGCACAGACTAGCACGCTCTCGAGTTACGCACAGACTAGCACGCTCTCGAGTTACGCACAGACTAGCACGCTCACGAGTTACGCACAGACTAGCACGCTCACGAGTTACGCACAGACTAGCACGCTCACGAGTTACGCACAGACTAGCACGCTCACGAGTTACGCACAGACTAGCACACGCTCACGAGTTACGCACAGACTAGCACACGCTCACGAGTTACGCACAGACTAGCACACGCTCACGAGTTACGCACAGAAGCACGCTCACGAGTTACGCACAGACTAGCACGCTCACGAGTTACGCACAGACTAGCACACGCTCACGAGTTACGCACAGACTAGCACACGCTCACGAGTTACGCACAGACTAGCACACGCTCACGAGTTACGCACAGACTAGCGCGCTCACGAGTTACGCACAGACTAGCACACGCTCACGAGTTACGCACAGACTAGCACGCTCACGAGTTACGCACAGACTAGCACGCTCACGAGTTACGCACAGACTAGCACACGCTCACGAGTTACGCACAGACTAGCACACGCTCACGAGTTACGCACAGACTAGCACGCTCTCGAGTTACGCACAGACTAGCACACGCTCACGAGTTACGCACAGACTAGCACGCTCACGAGTTACGCACAGACTAGCACACGCTCACGAGTTACGCACAGACTAGCACGCTCTCGAGTTACGCACAGACTAGCACACGCTCACGAGTTACGCACAGACTAGCACGCTCACGAGTTACGCACAGACTAGCACGCTCTCGAGTTACGCACAGACTAGCACACGCTCACGAGTTACGCACAGACTAGCACGCTCTCGAGTTACGCACAGACTAGCACACGCTCACGAGTTACGCACAGACTAGCACGCTCACGAGTTACGCACAGACTAGCACGCTCACGAGTTACGCACAGACTAGCACGCTCACGAGTTACGCACAGACTAGCACACGCTCACGAGTTACGCACAGACTAGCACACGCTCACGAGTTACGCACAGACTAGCACACGCTCACGAGTTACGCACAGACTAGCACGCTCTCGAGTTACGCACAGACTAGCACACGCTCACGAGTTACGCACAGACTAGCACACGCTCACGAGTTACGCACAGACTAGCACGCTCTCGAGTTACGCACAGACTAGCACGCTCACGAGTTAGGACCACTACACCAGTCACATGGGTCAATCTTTTGCAATGGAGATTTAATCATCATCTGAAAGCTGAATGGATATATCTTATCATTGATGTATGGTTTGCTAGGATAGGACAAAATTTGGACGAGATGCAACTATTTGAACACCTGGAATCTGAGGGTGCAAAAAAATAAATAACAAAAAAATAAAATAAAAATGAAACATTGAGAAAATCGCCGCTAAAGTTGAGCATTTCTGTTGGCGATTGCGCTGCATTCACAGACTGACAAGTGAACAGCGGAGCGGGTGCTAATGCTAATGCTAGCGAGCAGTTGTGTGAAAGATTCAGGGTCTGTCAGGAACAGAGTCCAGCAAACACGGGAAACACTTTCAGTTTCTCTCCCTGTGCTTCGATGACCTGGAGACGACACTCCACAGTCACTTTCGAGACAGGTCACGTGATCTACCGCAGAGGATCATGGGTAGGGTTAGAGTGACTCTCACCAGAAGCTTGAGCATCTCCTTGGTGTCGGTGTCGACCTCGATGATCTCCTGATCCAGAGCCGAAACCTGCGGGAAACATCACATGACCACACCTTTACGTCACATGACCACACCGAGCTAATACCGCTCAATCACAATATTAAAACACTTATTAACTGAGATTAAGCTACAATTAAATATATAAATATTGGTTGAAAAACTTTATGAAATGAAAAATAGAAATGTTGTCTTGGCAATAAATTAAACAAGTTCACCTTTTACCTGGAAATCAATAAATTAAACCTAACTAGCAATAATAATAAACACTAATAAAAGTAACAAAACTACTAAAGTTTAACTAAAATGAAATGTATACTAAATATAGAACATGTACATAAACATGAGAAGCTAAAGCTAATTCTCGACACTAATAAAACTACCATAAGTCCATGTCCGACACCACTCCCTGTACACTATATCAGTGTCGGCCATTTTGTAGTCCGAGTAAACGGCATCTTTCACTACTTTTACCCACAATCCTCTCTGAATTCTGCTTTAACAATTATTTCATGCTAGTTGTGGTTTTTTTTTCTAAATTTTTTATAAATCATTACTTGAATAAAACATTAAAATTTGGAGACAATATTATATAGGTGAATTTTTAAATTAATTGATATTAATAAAGTGGCAAGACTCTGTTGCAGTAACAGAACCTGACCGGTTGAATAAGGTTTTCAGGTGCTAGCGTGGCGTTTGAACAGCAGAGCGAGTGCTAATGCTAACGCTAGCGAGCGCTTGTGTGAAAGATTCAGGGTCTGTCAGGAACAGAGTCCAGCAAACACGGGAAACACTTTCAGCTTCTCTCCCTGTGCTTCGATGACCTGGAGACGACACTCCACAGTCACTTTCGAGACAGGTCACGTGACCGCCGCAGTGCATGATGGGAAGGCTCACCTCAGGCACGTAGTTGTCCCTGCGCTCGCGCTCCTCCTCCTGCAGTTTGATGGAGATGCCACGCACAGGCCCTCGCTGGATGCGCTTCATCAGGTGTGTCACGTACCTGGGGGGACAGGAAGTGACATCAGCGCCGGGCTGTCACCTGACCGTCCCCGTCTCCCAGCATGCACTGCTCTCGCTCACCCAGCGATCTTGTTGCGCAGCTTCTTGCTGGGGATGATGGCGATCTCCTCACACACACGCTTGTTGGTGTGGAAGTCGTTGCCCAGACGGGTGTAGTACTTCTCGATGATGACGCGCGCGGCCTTCTTCACCGTCTTCGTGCGCACGCGCCCCTGCACCACAGAAGAAGAGCAACGTCAGAACACACACACACACACACACACACACAGGAACATCAGAACACACACACACACACACACACACACAGGAACATCAGAACACACACACACACAGGAACATCAGAACACACACACACACACACACACACACACACAGGAACATCAGAACACACACACACACACACACACAGGAACATCAGAACACACACACACACACACACAGGAACATCAGAACACACACACACACACACACAGGAACATCAGAACACACACACACAGGAACATCAGAACACACACACACACACACACACACAGGAACATCAGAACACACACACACACACACACACACACACACACACACAGGAACATCAGAACACACACACACACACACACACACACACACACACACACAGGAACATCAGAACACACACACACACACACACACACAGGAACATCAGAACACACACACACACACACACACACACACACACAGGAACATCAGAACACACACACACACACACAGGAACATCAGAACACACACACACACAGGAACATCAGAACACACACACACACACACACACACACACAGGAACATCAGAACACACACACACACACACACACACACACACACACACACACACACACACAGGAACATCAGAACACACACACACACACACACAGGAACATCAGAACACACACACACACACAGGAACATCAGAACACACACACACACACACACACACAGGAACATCAGAACACACACACAGGAACATCAGAACACACACACAGGAACATCAGAACACACACACACACACACACCACACACACACACAGGAACATCAGAACACACACACACACACACACACACAGGAACATCAGAACACACACACAGGAACATCAGAACACACACACACACACACACACACAGGAACATCAGAACACACACACACACACACACACACACAGGAACATCAGAACACACACACACACACACACACACAGGAACATCAGAACACACACACACACACACACAGGAACATCAGAACACACACACAGGAACATCAGAACACACACACACACACACACACACACAGGAACATCAGAACACACACACACACAGGAACATCAGAACACACACACACACACACACACACACACACACACACACACACACACACAGGAACATCAGAACACACACACACACACACACACACAGGAACATCAGAACACACACACAGGAACATCAGAACACACACACACACACACACACACACACACACACACACAGGAACATCAGAACACACACACACACACACACACACACACACACACACACACACAGGAACATCAGAACACACACACACACACACACACACACACACACACACACACACACAGGAACATCAGAACACACACACAGGAACATCAGAACACACACACACACACACACACACACACACAGGAACATCAGAACACACACACACACACACACACACACACACACACACACACACACACACACAGGAACATCAGAACACACACACAGGAACATCAGAACACACACACACACACACACACACACACACACACACAGGAACATCAGAACACACACACACACACACACACACACACACACACACACACAGGAACATCAGAACACACACACACACACACACACACACACAGGAACATCAGAACACACACACACACACACACACACACACACACACACACACACACACACACAGGAACATCAGAACACACACACACACACACACACACACACACACACACACAGGAACATCAGAACACACACACACACACACACACACACACACACACACACACAGGAACATCAGAACACACACACACACACACACACACACACACACACACACACACACACACACACAGGAACATCAGAACACACACACACACACACACACACACACAGACACACCAGCCATCAGTAACACTCACACTACAGCTCCTTCACGTACACACACACTCGGTCTGCCGGCAGCAGTGCATTATGGGCCGGTATCAGATCTGATCAGCTGTATTGATTAGCTCTCATCAGGGGAACACAGGCGCGCGCAGCGGTTACTGAGATCGCGCGCTCCTAACGCGCTTCATCCGTCGCACACACTCATCCGTCGCGTCATACTCACACACACGCGCGCAACCCAGCCCCTACACACCGCGCGAGTGTTCACACTGATGAGCAGAGCAGAGCAGCGCGAGGATTACAGCAGATTCACGAGCGCGGACAGTCGGATACCCACCATGATGATGCGGGGAGCGGAAGAGGAGGAAGAGGAGCGCGACCGGAAGCGGAAGAGCCGCACAGGCGCGAGCGCCACTCACTGGCCTCTAGCGGTGGAGCCGCGACACTGCAGCTCGATCATAAACACACACACACACACACACACACTCACTCAACTCACACGGGAATTAAACACACGCTATCCACAGCTCACACCACAATACCGCAGTAAATCATTATAAACAAAGAACTCCTTCAAGAAGCTGCAGAATTACTTCAATGAGCTTTAATCAATGATCATTTCTGAAATCCATAACTTAGACAGTCACCTCTGATAACAGATCACTCTTATGATGTGGCATTTTCTGTAAAGTGAGTTTAGTGAAAAGGGCTTTACGAACAAATGTGAGTTAAATTTGTTTAATAAAGCCAGCACTGTCTTGTAGTAATTAGTACTGTACTACTGTACTACCTACTGTACTGTACTAATCGTTGTGTTGTTCTGTGCATCTAAACATCATATTTGTGCAGTAAGTAAGGGATAATGTAGAGCGAGGCGGATGTTATAGCGAACACCCCCCGACGGGCTGATCAGGACCCCGAGGCGCAGCGGAGCCTGAAGGGGGGTGTTCGCTATAGCAACCGCCTCGCTCTACATTATCCGCTTATTACACAGCTACCCACCAAATAAATCAATAATTTGACACAAAATATTGATTTAAAAAGGAGTTTATTGATTTAAAAACGATTGTATTGCTTCCGCTAAAGAAAATAGTCTGTTCCGTCTCTACGGTTAGAATCCTGCGTCCATAGCAACGCTCTGTTTATCATGGCAACGGTGTGTTATCCTCAGCAGCGGCTGATATCAAGAAATAACACACCGCATTCTACATTAGAACTCAACCAAGCCATGTAATAAAAAACTATAAATCTGTTCTTCATCTCTAACCAGCATCAACAGAACAAGACAGTGTTCCCCTCCACCTCAGATTACAGATTAGGTTAACCCTAACCCTAACTCTAACAAACATAAGATATCCCAAACACAGACATAAGATATCCCTAACCAGACATAAGATATCCCAAACTCAGACATAAGATATCCCAAACACAGACATAAGATATCCCTAACCAGACATAAGATATCCCAAACTCAGACATAAGATATCCCAAACTCAGACATAAGATATCCCAAACTCAGATATAAGATATCCCAAACTCAGACATAAGATATCCCAAACACAGACATAAGATATCCCAAACTCAGACATAAGATATCCCAAACTCAGACATAAGATATCCCAAACACAGACATAAGATATCCCAAACTCAGACATAAGATATCCCAAACTCAGACATAAGATATCCCAAACTCAGACATAAGATATCCCAAACACAGACATAAGATATCCCTAACCAGACATAAGATATCCCAAACTCAGATATAATATATCCCAAACTCAGATATAAGATATCCCAAACACAGACATAAGATATCCCAAACTCAGACATAAGATATCCCAAACTCAGACATAAGATATCCCAAACTCAGACATAAGATATCCCAAACTCAGACATAAGATATCCCAAACACAGACATAAGATATCCCAAACTCAGATATAAGATATCCCAAACACAGACATAAGATATCCCAAACTCAGACATAAGATATCCCAAACACAGACATAAGATATCCCAAACACAGACATAAGATATCCCAAACACAGATATAAGATATCCTAAACACAGACATAAGATATCCCAAACACAGACATAAGATATCCCAAACACAGACATAAGATATCCCAAACACAGATATAAGATATCCCAAACTCAGATATAAGATATCCCAAACACAGACATAAGATATCCCAAACACAGATATAAGATATCCCAAACTCAGATATAAGATATCCCAAACACAGACATAAGATATCCCAAACTCAGACATAAGATATCCCAAACACAGATATAAGATATCCCAAACTCAGACATAAGATATCCCAAACTCAGACATAAGATATCCCAAACTCAGACATAAGATATCCCAAACTCAGACATAAGATATCCCAAACTCAGATATAAGATATCCCAAACACAGACATAAGATATCCCTAACCAGACATAAGATATCCCAAACTCAGATATAATATATCCCAAACTCAGACATAAGATATCCCAAACACAGACATAAGATATCCCAAACTCAGACATAAGATATCCCAAACTCAGACATAAGATATCCCAAACTCAGACATAAGATATCCCAAACACAGACATAAGATATCCCAAACTCAGATATAAGATATCCCAAACACAGATATAAGATATCCCAAACACAGATATAAGATATCCCAAACACAGACATAAGATATCCCAAACTCAGACATAAGATATCCCAAACTCAGACATAAGATATCCCAAACTCAGATATAAGATATCCCAAACACAGATATAAGATATCCCAAACACAGATATAAGATATCCCAAACACAGACATAAGATATCCCAAACACAGACATAAGATATCCCAAACTCAGACATAAGATATCCCAAACTCAGATATAAGATATCCCAAACACAGACATAAGATATCCCAAACTCAGACATAAGATATCCCAAACACAGACATAAGATATCCCAAACACAGACATAAGATATCCCAAACTCAGACATAAGATATCCCAAACTCAGACATAAGATATCCCAAACACAGACATAAGATATCCCAAACTCAGACATAAGATATCCCAAACACAGACATAAGATATCCCAAACACAGATATAAGATATCCCAAACTCAGACATAAGATATCCCAAACACAGACATAAGATATCCCAAACTCAGATATAAGATATCCCAAACTCAGACATAAGATATCCCAAACTCAGATATAAGATATCCCAAACTCAGACATAAGATATCCCAAACTCAGACATAAGATATCCCAAACACAGACATAAGATATCCCAAACTCAGACATAAGATATCCCAAACACAGACATAAGATATCCCAAACTCAGACATAAGATATCCCAAACACAGACATAAGATATCCCAAACTCAGACATAAGATATCCCAAACTCAGACATAAGATATCCCAAACACAGACATAAGATATCCCAAACTCAGACATAAGATATCCCAAACACAGACATAAGATATCCCAAACACAGACATAAGATATCCCAAACTCAGACATAAGATATCCCAAACACAGACATAAGATATCCCAAACTCAGACATAAGATATCCCAAACTCAGACATAAGATATCCCAAACACAGACATAAGATATCCCAAACTCAGACATAAGATATCCCAAACACAGACATAAGATATCCCAAACACAGATATAAGATATCCCAAACTCAGACATAAGATATCCCAAACACAGACATAAGATATCCCAAACTCAGATATAAGATATCCCAAACTCAGACATAAGATATCCCAAACTCAGATATAAGATATCCCAAACAGACATAAGATATCCCAAACTCAGATATAAGATATCCCAAACTCAGATATAAGATATCCCAAACTCAGATATAAGATATCCCAAACTCAGATATAAGATATCCCAAACACAGACATAAGATATCCCAAACACAACTTACCACATATTTAAGAATATATATTAAATACAAAGTTTATAGTGGCTGTGATAGTTCAATAAATGATATGTAATATTATGTTAGCGTAGTTCATATCCAGATCTGATGGGGTTTATTTTAAACCCTAAAATTAAACTAGTTAATATATATTGCAGTTAAATAAATAAATAAAGCATGTTTCAGGTTCCTCTTCATAAACACATAATCCAGCACTGTAAGCCCTTGCAGGAGCCTGATGCGGAGAGCACGACTCCTCTGATCCACACGTGTGTGTGTGTGTGCGTGTGTTAGACGTTAGAGGGACAGGAGCCGGAGAAGTGTGTTAGGGATCGGGATCATCCCTCTCTCCTGAAGAGGAGTCAGAGTGTTTTCATCCGTCAGGGAGAGTAAACATACGGGCCAGACTCATATTTAGCCTGTTTTCTTATTAAAAATTTAGTTAGGCAACTTATTCTACTGAAGGTACAAATGCTAGGTAATTATTTAAGATTCATTCAGAATATATACACATTCATTATTAATCTTATGCCTAGTGTGATGAAAAAGGCTTAATGTTTCTTTTCCCCTCTTAATCACATTACAGCTCAGAAACATCATCTCCGCTCGCGTGTGATTGGAGGATCATCATCTCCGCTCGCGTGTGATTGGAGGATCATCATCTCCGCTCGCGTCTGATTGGAGGATCATCATCTCCGCTCGCGTCTGATTGGAGGATCATCATCTCCGCTCGCGTCTGATTGGAGGAGCCGCACCTCAGCTCTCGTCTGATTGGAGGATCTGCTCAGTCACAGATCAGTGGTTTGTGGGATCTATCGCACTCAGTCACTGGAGACACACACCAACTCTGGAAAACTCACTTTATTAAACTTCTGTACAACATGAACCAACATCCCAATAAAAGTATTTACAGATGTACACTAAAAACTGTCATGAGAATCATGGTATCATTCGTCCTCTTCGTCATCAATGATGGGTCTGGATCTGGAACACAGAGACACGGATCAGTGGAACACAGAGACACGGATCACTGACAGTGGAACACACAGACAGGAAGTTCCTCACTCACTTCCTGGGGGCTTTAGTGACGCCACTGCCGCCCGCCTCTTCATCATCTTCATCAATGATGGGTCTGGATCTGGAACACAGAATCATGGATCAGCGACAGAAAACATGTAACACACAGATCCGCAGAGACAGGAAGTTCCCCACTCACTTCCTGTGGGCTTTAGTGCTGCCGCTGCTGCCCGCCTCCTCCTCCTCCTCTTCATCTTCATCAGTGGGATGAAGGTTCTCCTTCTCGGGCTTCCGGCCGGGACCGCCGAAGAAATCCCCGATGCCCTTCTGCCATGTGGGGGTGGGCCTGGGGCACACGGGGTTCCCGCCCGCATACTTGCTCTTGGCTGAGGACACACACACACACGCGCGCGCGCGCGCATGAGATCATCAGCACTGCTCACAGAAACACATCCACTGAAACAGCATCTGTGTTACACAGTCTAAAAAACTAAATGTACCTTTTAGCATTAAGTTTAAAATAAAGAAGAAAAAAATCCTCCGTGAGTGTGTGTGTGTGCGTTTGTGCGCGCGCACTCACCAGGCGTGCCCGACTGCGCGCCTCCGCTCTGCGCGTTCATGGATCCGGACGCGCCGAGGGACTTCCGGGGCGCGGAAGCTGCAACAGCTAAACACAAAAACACACAAAATTAACAAATCACATTTAATAAATCCTGCACAACACCAGCCATACATCCAGGATGACGTCACGTCCGCTCGCGGGGATTCTCGGCGTCTCTTTGTGACGCGACGCGGATGAAGGTGAAAGTGGCGCCATTTCATTCTGTCACCGATAAACTCTATTAGACACAAACTATCACTAACATTCGCTTCTAATGAAGAAACAATAACAATGAGATAATTCGATCTATGAAAACACTCATTTAATAACTTATATCGCCAATATAAACACTAGCATCTGCAGAAACACCGTGTACGCAGATCTAGCTCGACGACAGAAACAGCTTCGCGCTCAATCATGTTCAGATGAATATTGTTGATAAGCGAATAAAAGCGCGGTTTCTCTGGGAAACGACACCAGCTGATGTAGTCACGCTTTTGGCGGGAGATGAGAGATAAACACAGTTACTCATCTTCATCTATACATCAACATAGATAGAAAAATAAATGCCACAACATATCTGATAATAGCAATAACAACAACAATAGTGTCCCCATCGCGCCGCAGTTTAGCGCTGGTTAGATCAGTCTGACTCATATTAACTGGTTTGTTCGGCGTTTCTCACCTTTCCTGTATGTTCCGGGAACACTATCCGCTTTAGTTCGCACCATCGCGCGCGCTCACTCCAGCTGAACCGATGAAATAAAGCTCTCGATTCCCGCCTTCTTTTTAAAAGAGGAGCCGAATCTCATGACGTCGCGGGCCGTCAGCCAATGGCTGGCCAGGAAACTGGGGCTCGTGACTGCAGATTACGCCACTCCTATTTTAAAGGACAAGGCGAACAGCCTTACAAAAAAAAGTTACCATGGTAACCTGCTTCACTGCATACATCACGCATGGAAACAGACAGTAGCACCTCACTGCAGTACACGAGATCCAGGGGGCGGAGCTGGATCCATATCTAAGGGGTGGAGATTGGTAGGTTTAGGGGTGGGTTTAGGGATCAGGGGGTGGAAATGGGAGCGCATTTAGGCCACGCCCACAACGGGGGGGAACCAATCCAACCGTCTCCATTGACTTTGCATTGCGAGAGGCTGCCTCCTTGTCATTTCTTGCTTCTTAGTTCTTACAAAAGACAGAATAATGCTTAAAAGCTGCTATGTGACAAGGTGTACAGCAAACAAGCTAAGAAACCCAGAAATACGTTTTTATTAGCTCTGGCCCCCCAAAAACGAGTGTTTAGGACATAAAAGTGGATACAGGCAGTTGAGACAGAGCGTCACGTGTCGCATTACTCTGAGAACTAGCGTACGCCCGCTGGAGGAGACCGTAATCGGCAACACAGGATAGTTTATCTTACAGAAATATAAAACTGACATTTGGATATTTGACTCACCAGTGACCAAATGTTTAACTTACTGCACACGTAATGTATTTTTAGTGCATACTGAGTGTCAGGATCCCACAATTTACCCATTTGTTCCAGCCTGTATCCACTTTTATGTCCTTAAACGCTCGTTTTTTGGGGTCGACAGCTTATGAAAACTTATTTCTGGGTTTCTTAGCTTGTTTGCTGTACACCTTGTCACACGGCAGCTTTTAGGCATTATTCTGTCTTTTGTTAGAAGCAAGAAATGACAAGGAGGCAGCCTCTCGCAATGCAAAGTCAATGGAGACCGCTGGACTGTTTCCCCCCCCGGTGGGCGTGGTCTTCAGATTATGACGCGTTGCGCTCTGTCTCTATATGTAAGGTGGGAGGAGTTGGTTCTGGATCCAACTCCTCCCCCTGGATTTAGTGTTCTGCAGTGAGGAACAGAGGAAAAATGATCGTGTGTGTGTGTGTGTGTGTGTGTGTGTGTGTGTGTGTGTGTTCATCTGATCATCTCCTCGTGTTTCTGCTGATCTTGTGCTGATGTTCTGCAGCTGTTTACTGTTTACTACACACACACACACACCTGGATAAACCTGTTCGTCACGTTGTCCTGTAAGCGTTTTCCAGGATCTGTTGATCTCTCATATCAAACTGTGTGTGTGTGTGTGTGTGTACTTGTGCATCTATCTTTGTGAGGACCAGTTTGAGTGTTAGACCATTGGAGTGAGGACAGAGAGAGTAAAGTGAGGACATTTTGGCCGGTCCTCAGTTTCTGAGAGCCTTTACAGGCCTGTTTGAGGGTCAAGATTTGGTCTTACACTACACACTACACTACACTACACTACACTACACACATATTTTAAAAGCTGGGCTGAAAAGAAAACTGTCCTTAATCAAATTCATCTGTTCAGGGTGTGGGCGGCTCCCCAGAGGCTCAGGGGCGGGGCCATCGCGACTCCTGTCCAATCAGAGCCCGGGGGCGTGGCTTCAGACGCTCCGATCGGGAGTCTCTGAGCTGAAGAGAGTGTGTGTGTGTGTGTGTGTGTGTGTGAAGCTGAAGCTGCAGCGGTAAGATCTTCTGTTCTTCTCACTTTAATCCACTGCCGTCACTTATTGCCTTTACAAGAACTGATGTTTTATCAGTGTAAACTGACCATTTTAACAAACCTTTATCATACCTGTATCAGAAAGTCTGTGATTAATTGATATACAGTAAGCTGAAACGATATATTGTTTGTCTTATTCGATACATCTTTATTAGAAAGAGTGATAGATGTGTCATTGATTTAAAAATAATGTCTTGAATGTAAAGGTTCTGAATATGCGGACATGGGGATGGACATCAGGAGTGTGTTGTGTTCCCTCAGACACTGCGCTCGAGCGCGAGGACTCTGAAGTTTTTTGACAGCAGAATCACTGAAATACATTTTCCCTTTAGGTCCTCCATATGAATATGTCATTTTATGACAGATTGACAGTTGTTGCACTGTGTGTGTGTGTGTGTGTGAGAGAGAGAGAGAGAGAGAGAGAGAGAGAGAGAGAGTGAGTGAGTGTGTGTGTGTACAGGTTTATATTACATTGACCAAATGTCCCCACAGTAAAACCTGAGATCACCTGAGGGTCCAGCCAGCGGATCCCATGGGTACACAAACTTAAAAATCATACAGAACTATTATTATTAAAAAAAAAAATATTTGAGAATGTAAAAATGTAGAAAGTTTTGTGTGATGTGTTGTTTCAGGGGTCGGGTTAGTGTGTGTGTGTGTGTGTGTGTGTGTGTGTGTGTGTGTGTGTGTGTGTGTGTGTGTGTGTGTGTTGTCATCACTCTCTCTGCTGTAAACTCTATTGTTCCTGCTGCTGATGTCAGAGTCAGTCTGTTGTTCAGTCTGTACTGAGAGCTCATTGATGGTCTGTGTGTGTGTGTGTGTGTGTGTGTGTGTGTGTGTGTGTGTGTGTGTGTGTGTGTGTGTGTGTGTGTGTGTGTTGACAACATGTATGTTAGACCCTATACCGACTAAGCTACTGAAAGAGATGCTCCCAGAGGTCATAGATCCTCTTCTTAATATCATTAATTCGTCTTTGTCTCTAGGATACATACCAAAAAACTTTAAGCTGGCTATGATTAAACCGCTTGTTAAAAAAACGCAACTTGATCGTACAGAATTAGTCAATTACAGGCCGATCTCGAATCTACCTTTTCTGTCAAAGACACTAGAAAAGGCAGTATCCTCACAACTGTGTTCCTTTCTAGAAAGAAATGATATCTGAGGATTTCCAGTCCGGATTTAGACCGTACCATAGTACCGAAACAGCTCTCGTTAGAGTCACAAATGATTTGCTCTTATCATCCGATCGTGGTTGTGTCTCGCTATTAGTGTTACTCGATCTTAGTGCTGCATTTGACACCATCGACCACAACATTCTTTTAAATAGACTAGAACATTATGTTATTAAATCTTATCTGACCGTTATCAGTTTGTAGCAGTAAATGAAGAGATGTCTCATCGATCACAAGTTCAGTATGGCGTACCACAAGGCTCAGTACTAGGACCGCTGCTGTTCACTCTGTACATGCTACCCTCACACACACACACACACACACACACACACACACACACACACACACACACACACACACACACACACACACACACACACACACACACTCTGTACATGCTACCCTCACACACACACACACACACACACACACACACACACACACACACACACACACACACACTCTCTGTACATGCTACCCTCACACACACACACACACACACACACACACACACACACACACACACACACACACACACACACTCTCTGTACATGCTACCCTCACACACACACACACACACACACACACACACACACACACACACACACACACACACACACACACACACACACACACACACACACACACACACACACACACACACACTCTGTACATGCTACCCTCACACACACACACACACACACACACACACACACACACACACACACACTCTCTGTACATGCTACCCTCACACACACACACACACACACACACACACACACACACACACACACACACACACACACACACACACACACACACACACACACACACACACACACACTCTGTACATGCTACCCTCACACACACACACACACACACACACACACACACACACACACACACACACACACACACACACACACTGTACATGCTACCCTCACACACACACACACACACACACACACACACACACACATACACACACACACACACACACACACACACACACACACACTGTACATGCTACCCTCCCACACACACACACACACACACACACACACACACACACACACACACACACACACACACACACACACACACACACACACACACACACACACACACACACACTCTCTGTACATGCTACCCTCACACACACACACACACACACACACACACACACACACACACACACACACACACACACACACACACTGTACATGCTACCCTCACACACACACACACACACACACACACACACACACACACACTCTGTACATGCTACCCTCACACACACACACACACACACACACACACACACACACACACACACACACACACACACACACTCTGTACATGCTACCCTCACACACACACACACACACACACACACACACACACACACACACACACACACACACACACACACACACACACACACACACACTCTGTACATGCTACCCTCACACACACACACACACACACACACACACACACACACACACACACACACACACACACACATGCTACCATTAGGAGATATCATTAGGAAACATGGCATTAGCTTTCACTGTTATGCCGATGATACTCAGCTCTATATTTCTTCACTCCCAGACGAAACTTACCAATTCACTAAATTAACAGAATGCACAGCTGATATAAAAAATTGGATGACTCGGAATTTCCTACTTCTAAATTCTGAAAAAAACGAGATTCTAATTATTAGACCTAAAACTTCCTCATGTAATAATCTAGAATACTGTCTAACACTTGATGGCTGCTCTGTCAAGTCTTCGCCGTCGATTAGGAACCTGGGTGTGTGTGTGTGTGTGTGTGTGTGTGTGTGTGTGTGTGTGTGTGTGTGTGTGTGTGTGTGTGTGTGTGTGTGTGTGTGTGTGTGTGTGTGTGTGTGTGTGTCTGTGTGCTCTTTGATACCAATCTTTCATTTGAAAGTCACGTGTCTAGTATCTGTAAAACCGCATTTTTCCATCTTAAAAATATATATAAATTACGCCATATGCTCTCATTGACAAATGTGGAACAATTAGTTCATGCGTTCATGACCTCAAGGCTAGATTACTGTAATGCTCTACTGGGTGGTTGCCCTGCACGCTTAATAAACAAACTACAGCTGGTCCAAAACGCAGCAGCTCGAGTTCTTACCAGAACCAGGAAGTATGACCATATTAGCCCGGTTCTGTCAACACTGCACTGGCTCCCTATTAAACATCGCATACATTTTAAAATATTGCTGATCACTTACAAAGCACTAAATGGTTTAGCTCCGCAGTACTTGAGCGAGCTCTTAACGCATTATAGTCCTTCACGTCTATTGCGATCTCAAAACTCCGGCCAGTTGATAATACCTAGAATATCTAAATCGACTGCTGGTATCGACTTCACGTATTTGAATTTTACGTGGAGATGATCACATTTTTCAAAAAGTTTCAAGGCCTGTGTTCTCAAGCTCCAAACACTGTTGTTGTGCGAATGAACATCCGGAGCACGTTGAGGGTTTTCTGTGAGAACGGTGTGTGTTAGCGGCCCCTGAGTTAATAACTGATGATCTTCGCAACTGAAGTGAATCAATCAAAACTAACTTTATCTGGACAATAACTTTATTCTAGATCTGCTGTAAAGCCTAAACACTCTCTGCTACTGTACTCTCCTGTTATCACTGTAAAGCTGCCTTTAAACAATATATATTGTTAAAGCGCTGTATAAATGAAGGTGACTTGAGTTTTGTGTGTGTGTGTGTGTGTGTGTGTGTGTGCAGATGGAGTCCCTCAGACGCTCTGCTCAGGCTGATGGAGACTCGGGCTGGTTCGGGGTCAGGGTGCGGGTTCAGGGCGTCTCCGGCCGGCCGTGTGTGGTTCTGAACACCCAGAGGAACCCGGACTCTCCGGACTCTCCGGACTATCCTGACGTGTTCCAGATGGAGCCGTGGCAGCAGGAGTGTGTGTCCAGGAGTGTGTGGCAGCAGGAGTGTGTGTCCAGTATGAGCGGCGGGGCTTCCAGCACTCAAACTCCACCGGATCATTCCAGATCCCTGAGATCCTTCCGGCACCCGTGGGCTCAGCAGAACCAGAGGAACCCGGAGCCCCTCCGCTGGTCCAGCAGCCCGAACTCGCCCGTGGTGGTGAAGAGAGCCCGGATCCCGGTGCCGGGAGCAGGATTCCCGGGTCCGGTGGTGGAGAGCGTTCCCTGCCGGCCGTCACACATCATCAGCAGGGTGTGTGTCCCTCAGGAGCAGAACCCCAGCGGATCCCCTCGGCCCGGGAGAGCCCGACACCACAGCAGAACCACTCCCGAGGAGAAGAGGCGCTCCAGGAGCCTGGAGACCAGATCCACACGCTCAGGGACTCCGGCTGCCGGGGTCACAGGGGTCACAGAGGTCAGCTCTACATCTGCAGGGGTCACAGAGGTCACAGAGGTCACAGGGGTCAGCTCTACATCTGCAGGGATCACAGGGGTCACAGAGGTCACAGGGGTCAGCTCTACATCTGCAGGGGTCACAGAGGTCACAGGGGTCGGCTCTACATCTCTATGGTCAGAGGTCAAAGAAGAGACGGAGAGAACGGCTCAGGTAGAGACAACAAACTGTTCAAATGAGTTGCTCTCTGCATCTGTGTGATTCAGTGGAACGAGTCTTTTGTGTGATGATCCTGTGTGTGTGTGTGTGTGTGTGTGTGTGTGAGAGAGTGTGTGTGTGTGTGTGTGTGTGTGTGTGTGTGTGTGTGTCTGTCTGTGTGTGTGTGTGTGTGTGTGTGTGTGGGTGGGTCTGTGTGTGTGTCTGTATGTGAGAGAGTGTGAATGTGTCTGTTTGTGTGAGTCTGTGTGTGTGTATGTGTGTGTGTGTGTGGGTGGGTCTGTGTGTGTGTGTGTGTGTGTGTGTGTGTGTGTGTGTGTGTGTGTGTGTCTGTGCGTGTGTGTGTGTCTGTGTTTGTGTCTGTGTTTGTGTCTGTGTGTGTGTGTCTGTGTGTGTGTGTGTGTGTGTGTGTGTGTGTGTGTGTGTGTGTGTGTTTGTGTCTGTGCGTGTGTCTGTATGTGTGGGTCTGTGTGTGTGTCTGTGTGGGTCTGTGTGTCTGTCTGTCTGTGTGTGTGTGTGTGTGTGTGTGTGTGTGTGTGTAGGGCCGGAGTGGGGCCACTTTTCAGCCCGGGAGTTTCAGGCCCAAGACCGGCCCACTTTTTCCATGGTGGAATTCCAAATTAGCACTTTTTCTAAATTGGATAAATGAAGCAACAGTTCAGCTCTTACTATTGTGTAGTTAGTATTAATACCATGGGTTAACAAATAATGTAAAGGTTAAATAATAATTCACTTAGACTTTATAAGAAGCAATTGCGACTTTATTTCACACAATTCTGACTTTATAACGCGACTTTATATCACAATTCTGACTCTATATCTTGCAGTACTGACTTTATAAGCAACTGCAACTTTATTTCACGCAGTTCTGACTTTATATCTTGCAATTCTGACTTTATAAGAAGCAATTGCGACTTTATTTCACACAATTCTGACTTTATATCTCGCAATTCTGACTTTATAACATACAATTGCGAATTTATATCACACAATTCTGACTATATATCTTGCAGTTCTGACTTTATAAGAAGCAATTGCAACTTTATTTCATACAATTCTGACTTTATAACACGCAATTGCAACTCTATTTCACGCAATTTTGACTTTATATATCGCAATTCTGAGAAATAAAGTCAGAATTGCTAGATGTAAACTTGTGAGATAAAAAGTCGCAATTATCTTTTAAAATGTTTTATTCTGTGGCGGAAACAAAGCTTCCATACCTCCTGGCCTCTTCCTCCCATCCTCCCATCCATCCTCCCATCCTCCCATCCATCCTCCCATCCTCCCATCCATCCTCCCATCCTCCCATCCATCCTCCCATCCTCCCATCCTCCCATCCATCCTCCCATCCTCCCATCCTCCCATCCTCCCATCCATCCTCCCATCCTCCCATCCATCCTCCCATCCTCCCATCCATCCTCCCATCCTCCCATCCTCCCATCCATCCTCCCATCCATCCTCCCATCCTCCCATCCTCCCATCCTCCCATCCATCCTCCCATCCTCCCATCCTCCCATCCATCCTCCCATCCTCCCATCCATCCTCCCATCCTCCCATCCTCCCATCCATCCTCCCATCCTCCCATCCATCCTCCCATCCATCCTCCCATCCATCCTCCCATCCTCCCATCCATCCTCCCATCCTCCCATCCATCCTCCCATCCTCCCATCCTCCCATCCATCCTCCCATCCATCCTCCCATCCTCCCATCCTCCCATCCATCCTCCCATCCATCCTCCCATCCTCCCATCCATCCTCCCTGACGTGTGCCGTTACGGTAGGGCCGGCCCAGCTTTCGGTAGGCGCCGGCGGTGCCGTGGTAGCCTGCCTGAGAAAACGTTTTGGAAAAGACGGACTAACCTAACCAACTCTATCGGAGGGGAGGGGAGAACTCCCTCACATGGTACAACCCATGCAGAGGCTGCGCGCTGCGGTGTTAGAATGCGAAACGTGTGTAGCCCATGTAACTAACGTGACATTAGGCTTGTTTGAGATGCGCCTTGCCTCGCCTGAAATGTAGGCGAGAGTAGGCGGCTGCAGTGAGAGGAGGAGTGAAAAAAGCGCAGGCAAGCCGGACAGTTCTCTCTTCTCGCAGTGGATCTGACACCTGCGAGATCAAAGATGGATATCGCGGGATTCACGGGATTCACGCTCGTGCACAGTGTTGCTAATAAACTGGATGGAATTTAAGTTCTGTTGCTTTTATATGAAAATAAATGTAATGAACAAGACACCCAAAGTAATTCCATCCAAATACATGTTTATTAAATTTAGTAATAAATAAAATTTAGTTTATTAAGTTTTTTAAATTGCATTGCATAACCAATAGAGATCGCACTGTCGATAGTTTGGGAATATTCACACAACATATAGCCTACACATAAAACATGATATCAGAGTTTTAAAATCAAACATTTTAAAAGAGAACGACACATCACGGTTGTTTAAACAAATGAGCATTAAGCTGTGTCGTCAGCAAGTCGTTTCCCATCATGCTTTTGATCAGCGCAGTCGGTGGAGAGCAACTGTGCGCGACTGCAGAATCCGACAGGTGCGCCTTGCGCTCGCGAGAGATTTTTGACATACGTCAGCATGACATCAGAGCAAGGCGGACCGCACTCGGACACATTTCTAACCGGCATGCATCTCGCGCTGATCACCGGTGATCGATTCTGCGCAGATTTTGCTCATCTCAAACAAGCCTATTGAAATGTGACAAAAAAAAAAATAATTCCTCGACCGGCCCAAAAGTGAAGCGGCCCACCGGGAATTCTCCCTTTTCTCCCGATTACCCACTCCGGGCCTGTGTGTGTGTGTGTGTCTGTGTTTGTGTCTATGTGTGTGTCTATGTGTCTGTCTGTGTGTGTGTGTCTATGTGTCTGTCTGTGTGTGTGTGTCTATGTGTCTGTCTGTGTGTGTGTGTGTCTATGTGTCTGTCTGTGTGTGTGTGTGTGTGTGTGTGTGTGTGTGTCTATCTGTCTGTGTGTGTGTGTGTGTGTGTGTGTGTGTGTGTGTGTGTGTGTGTGTGTGTGTGTGTGTGTGTGTTTGTTTATATTACATTGTGGGAACCAAATGGCCCCACAAGGATAGTAAAACCTGAGATCGCCTCCATTGTGGGGACCAGCCAGCGGTCCATGAGGGAAATGGGTTAATAAACATACTAAATTATATTTTTTTGAAAATGTAAAAATGCAGAAAGTTTCCTGTGATGGGTAGGTTTAGGGGTAGTGTGTGTGTGTGTGTGTGTGTGTGTGTGTGATGGCTAGGTTTAGGGGTAGGGTTAGTGTAAGGGGACAGAATATACAGTTTGTACTGTATAAAAACCATTACGTCTATGGAGAGTCCCCACAAAGATATGTGCGCCTGTTTGTGTGTGTGTGTGTGTGTGTGTGTGTGTGATGGTCTGCTCCTGTTGTGTGTGTCAGGCCACTCCTGATCTTCTTAAGGGACAGCGGGAGCTTCCGGATCATCCCGACGAGGAAACCGTTAAACTGCTGATGGTGAACTACCTCAGAGAAGGGTGAGAGCGGGTCGGAGATCCGGTTCAGTCAGTGCTGATATCTGTCGTAATTACCCAGAGCATGAGAATACACTACAGTAGTGCAGGAATATGAATCATAAACTACAGTAGTGCAGGAATATGAATCATAAACTACAGTAGTGCAGGAATATGAATCATAAACTACAGAAGTGCAGGAATATGAATCATAAACTACAGTAGTGCAGGAATATGAATCATAAATACAGAAGTGCAGGAATATGAATCATAAACTACAGTAGTGCAGGAATATGTATCATAAACTACAGTAGTGCAGGAATATGAATCATAAACTACAGTAGTGCAGGAATATGAATCATAAACTACAGAAGTGCAGGAATATGAATCATAAACTACAGTAGTGCAGGAATATGAATCATAAACTACAGAAGTGCAGGAATATGAATCATAAACTACAGTAGTGCAGGAATATGAATCATAAACTACAGTAGTGCAGGAATATGAATCATACACTACAGTAGTGCAGGAATATGAATCATAAACTACAGTAGTGCAGGAATATGAATCATAAACTACAGAAGTGCAGGAATATGAATCATAAACTACAGTAGTGCAGGAATATGAATCATAAACTACAGAAGTGCAGGAATATGAATCATAAACTACAGAAGTGCAGGAATATGAATCATAAACTACAGAAGTGCAGGAATATGAATCATAAACTACAGAAGTGCAGGAATATGAATCATAAACTACAGTAGTGCAGGAATATGAATCATAAACTACAGAAGTGCAGGAATATGAATCATAAACTACAGTAGTGCAGGAATATGAAGTGCAGGAATATGAATCATAAACTACAGAAGTGCAGGAATATGAATCATAAACTACAGTAGTGCAGGAATATGAATCATAAACTACAGAAGTGCAGGAATATGAATCATAAACTACAGAAGTGCAGGAATATGAATCATAAACTACAGAAGTGCAGGAATATGAATCATAAACTACAGAAGTGCAGGAATATGAATCATAAACTACAGTAGTGCAGGAATATGAATCATAAACTACAGAAGTGCAGGAATATGAATCATAAACTACAGAAGTGCAGGAATATGTATCATAAACTACAGTAGTGCAGGAATATGAATCATAAACTACAGAAGTGCAGGAATATGAATCATAAACTACAGTAGTGCAGGAATATGAATCATAAACTACAGTAGTGCAGGAATATGAATCATAAACTACAGAAGTGCAGGAATATGAATCATAAACTACAGTAGTGCAGGAATATGAATCATACACTACAGTAGTGCAGGAATATGAATCATAAACTACAGTAGTGCAGGAATATGAATCATAAACTACAGTAGTGCAGGAATATGAATCATAAACTACAGTAGTGCAGGAATATGAATCATAAACTACAGAAGTGCAGGAATATGAATCATAAACTACAGAAGTGCAGGAATATGTATCATAAACTACAGAAGTGCAGGAATATGAATCATAAACTACAGAAGTGCAGGAATATGAATCATAAACTACAGTAGTGCAGGAATATGAATCATAAACTACAGTAGTGCAGGAATATGAATCAAAAACTACAGAAGTGCAGGAATATGAATCATAAACTACAGTAGTGCAGGAATATGAAGTGCAGGAATATGAATCATAAACTACAGAAGTGCAGGAATATGAATCATAAACTACAGTAGTGCAGGAATATGAATCATAAACTACAGAAGTGCAGGAATATGTATCATAAACTACAGAAGTGCAGGAATATGAATCATAAACTACAGTAGTGCAGGAATATGAATCATAAACTACAGAAGTGCAGGAATATGAATCATAAACTACAGTAGTGCAGGAATATGAATCATAAACTACAGTAGTGCAGGAATATGGTAATCATTAACCCTGTGAGTGTGTGCGGCTGGTTTCCCTCAGGTCCAGTGAGGACGAAGCGGTGATCAGGCGACAGGTGGAGCTGATGTTCGAGCAGATCAACATGCTGAAGTTCAGAGCGCTGGAGGAGGTGAGCCAACATTCACCACGGTAACACACCTTTACCATACAGTAATACAGTACACTACAGCTGCTCTTACTGTAGGAAGGTCATCATAAACTATGTTTATCGTTTCACTGTAGTAACTGTAACTGCTGGTACTTTAACAAGTATTATGGAGGGATGGAACAGACTAAATTAAATAAATATAAAATGAAATTATTAAATACATCATGGCAAGTAATTAAAAGCATAATAAAACATAAGCAATAAAAAAAGCTGTAAAACATTTATTTTTTCATACAAAACAAAAAGGATGTAAAATAGCCCTTAAAAATGAATAACCTCAAGAAATATGAAATAAAATACACACTTTGTGAAATAATGAAATACATCATGAATGTTGCAATCAATAAATATAAGCATAAATGCATTTATTTATTACTTTATTTATTGCAACATTCCTTGACATATTTAATAATTAAATTTCATAAACTCTGTCAGCTAATGGTTACGGTGGTGTGGTTCTGTATGGCGTTACAGTGTGTGTGTTTGTGTTTGTGTGTATGAATGTGTGTGTGTGTGTGTGTGTGTGTGCGCGCGTGCACGTTTGTGTGTGTATATGTTCACAGTTTGAGTTTGCAGATCCTCTGGAGCAGGTGAAAGATCTCAGGGACAGGAGGGCGGCGCTAGAGAGCCACGTCTGTCACTTACAGCAGCAGCTGCAGGAAACACTGCAGGTGATCTGATCATGTGACTTCGGTCCTCAGCCGTCTGAGGCTCGTCTGACGTCATGCGTGTCTCGTGATCTGATCATCATGTGATCCGATCATGCGTGTCTCTACAGAACCGCCAGAGTCTGCTTGAGGAGAAGGAGGAGAGAGCGGCGGAGCTGGAAAGACTCCAGGAGGCGCTAGAGAGGAGCGAACAGGAGCAGGTGACGCTGAGACACAAGCTCACCGACATGGAGAAAGAGCTGCAGACGTCACTCGACCAGTGAGAATCAGAACTTTGTACAGCACAGATCGTACAGTACACATTTAGTTCAGTGCTGCTGATTCTAGTAACTGTATCGATGTTGCAGTGTGATCATGTGATTGATCCAGTCATCAGAATCTGTGTGTGTGTGTGTTCAGACTCCTCCAGGCCAAGAGGGCGCGTGATCAGTGTCGCTCTGACATGAGAGATCTGCAGCAGCAGCTGTCTGACATCCACGATGAGTTAGACAGCGCCAAGAGCTGCGAGGCCGGAGAGAGAGACGGGCTGCTGCAGGTACGAGCTCGTCTGAAGTGGTGCGGGGGAAGAGATGCGGGTGAAGAGATGAGGGTGAAGAGATGCGGGTGAAGAGATGCGGGTGAAGAGATGCGGGTGAAGAGATGAGGGTGAAGAGATGAGGGTGAAGAGATGCGGGTGAAGAGATGCGGGTGAAGAGATGCGGGTGAAGAGATGCGGGTGAAGAGATGCGGGTGAAGAGATGCGGGTGAAGAGATGCGGGTGAAGAGATGCGGGTGAAGAGATGCGGGTGAAGAGATGAGGGTGAAGAGATGAGGGTGAAGAGATGAGGGTGAAGAGATGCGGGTGAAGAGATGCGGGTGAAGAGATGAGGGTGAAGAGATGAGGGGGAAGAGATGATGGTGAAGAGATGCGGGTGAAGAGATGAGGGTGAAGAGATGAGGGTGAAGAGATGAGGGTGAAGAGATGCGGGTGAAGAGATGAGGGGGAAGAGATGCGGGTGAAGAGATGAGGGTGAAGAGATGAGGGTGAAGAGATGATGGTGAAGAGATGAGGGTGAAGAGATGCGGGTGAAGAGATGAGGGTGAAGAGATGAGGGTGAAGAGATGCGGGTGAAGAGATGCGGGTGAAGAGATGCGGGTGAAGAGATGATGGTGAAGAGATGATGGTGAAGAGATGATGGTGAAGAGATGATGGTGAAGAGATGAGGCTGATGAGATGAGGGTGAAGAGATGATGGTGAAGAGATGATGGTGAAGAGATGATGGTGAAGAGATGATGGTGAAGAGATGATGGTGAAGAGATGATGGTGAAGAGATGAGGCTGATGAGATGAGGGTGAAGAGATGAGGGTGAAGAGATGCGGGTGAAGAGATGAGGGTGAAGAGATGAAGGTGAAGAGATGAGGCTGATGAGATGATGGTGAAGAGATGAGGGTGAAGAGATGATGGTGAAGAGATGATGGTGAAGAGATGAGGCTGATGAGATGAGGGTGAAGAGATGAGGGTGAAGAGATGAGGGTGAAGAGATGATGGTGAAGAGATGATGGTGAAGAGATGATGGTGAAGAGATGAGGCTGATGAGATGAGGGTGAAGAGATGAGGGTGAAGAGATGAGGGTGAAGAGATGCGGGTGAAGAGATGAGGGTGAAGAGATGAAGGTGAAGAGATGAGGCTGATGAGATGATGGTGAAGAGATGAGGGTGAAGAGATGAGGGTGAAGAGATGATGGTGAAGAGATGATGGTGAAGAGATGATGGTGAAGAGATGAGGGTGAAGAGATGAGGGTGAAGAGATGATGGTGAAGAGATGATGGTGAAGAGATGATGGTGAAGAGATGAGGGTGAAGAGATGATGGTGAAGAGATGATGTTGAAGAAATGATGGTGAAGAGATGATGGTGAAGAGATGAGGCTGATGAGATGCGGGTGAAGAGATGAGGGTGAAGAGATGAGGGTGAAGAGATGATGGTTAAGAGATGATGGTGAAGAGATGAGGGTGAAGAGATGAGGGTGAAGAGATGAGGGTGAAGAGATGATGGTGAAGAGATGATGGTGAAGAGATGAGGGTGAAGAGATGAGGGTGAAGAGATGAGGGTGAAGTGATGAAGGTGAAGAGATGAGGGTGAAGAGATGAAGGTGAAGAGATGAGGCTGATGAGATGATGGTGAAGAGATGAGGGTGAAGAGATGAGGGTGAAGAGATGAGGGTGAAGAGATGATGGTGAAGAGATGAGGGTGAGGAGATGATGGTGAAGAGATGATGGTGAAGAGATGGTGGTGAAGAGATGATGGTGAAGAGATGAGGGTGAAGAGATGAGGGTGAAGAGATGATGGCGAAGAGATGATGGTGAAGAGATGATGGTGAAGAGATGATGGTGAAGAGATGAGGCTGATGAGATGAGGGTGAAGAGATGAGGGTGAAGAGATGCGGGTGAAGAGATGAGGGTGAAGAGATGAAGGTGAAGAGATGAGGCTGATGAGATGATGGTGAAGAGATGAGGGTGAAGAGATGAGGGTGAAGAGATGATGGTGAAGAGATGATGGTGAAGAGATGAGGCTGATGAGATGATGGTGAAGAGATGATGGTGAAGAGATGAGGCTGATGAGATGAGGGTGAAGAGATGAGGGTGAAGAGATGCGGGTGAAGAGATGAGGGTGAAGAGATGAAGGTGAAGAGATGAGGCTGATGAGATGATGGTGAAGAGATGAGGGTGAAGAGATGATGGTGAAGAGATGATGGTGAAGAGATGAGGCTGATGAGATGAGGGTGAAGAGATGAGGGTGAAGAGATGAGGGTGAAGAGATGATGGTGAAGAGATGATGGTGAAGAGATGATGGTGAAGAGATGAGGCTGATGAGATGAGGGTGAAGAGATGAGGGTGAAGAGATGAGGGTGAAGAGATGCGGGTGAAGAGATGAGGGTGAAGAGATGAAGGTGAAGAGATGAGGCTGATGAGATGATGGTGAAGAGATGAGGGTGAAGAGATGAGGGTGAAGAGATGATGGTGAAGAGATGATGGTGAAGAGATGATGGTGAAGAGATGAGGGTGAAGAGATGAGGGTGAAGAGATGATGGTGAAGAGATGATGGTGAAGAGATGATGGTGAAGAGATGAGGGTGAAGAGATGATGGTGAAGAGATGATGTTGAAGAAATGATGGTGAAGAGATGATGGTGAAGAGATGAGGCTGATGAGATGCGGGTGAAGAGATGAGGGTGAAGAGATGAGGGTGAAGAGATGATGGTTAAGAGATGATGGTGAAGAGATGAGGGTGAAGAGATGAGGGTGAAGAGATGAGGGTGAAGAGATGATGGTGAAGAGATGATGGTGAAGAGATGAGGGTGAAGAGATGAGGGTGAAGAGATGAGGGTGAAGTGATGAAGGTGAAGAGATGAGGGTGAAGAGATGAAGGTGAAGAGATGAGGCTGATGAGATGATGGTGAAGAGATGAGGGTGAAGAGATGAGGGTGAAGAGATGAGGGTGAAGAGATGATGGTGAAGAGATGAGGGTGAGGAGATGATGGTGAAGAGATGATGGTGAAGAGATGGTGGTGAAGAGATGATGGTGAAGAGATGAGGGTGAAGAGATGAGGGTGAAGAGATGATGGCGAAGAGATGATGGTGAAGAGATGATGGTGAAGAGATGATGGTGAAGAGATGAGGCTGATGAGATGAGGGTGAAGAGATGAGGGTGAAGAGATGCGGGTGAAGAGATGAGGGTGAAGAGATGAAGGTGAAGAGATGAGGCTGATGAGATGATGGTGAAGAGATGATGGTGAAGAGATGAGGGTGAAGAGATGAGGGTGAAGAGATGATGGTGAAGAGATGATGGTGAAGAGATGAGGCTGATGAGATGAGGGTGAAGAGATGAGGGTGAAGAGATGAGGGTGAAGAGATGATGGTGAAGAGATGATGGTGAAGAGATGATGGTGAAGAGATGAGGCTGATGAGATGAGGGTGAAGAGATGAGGGTGAAGAGATGAGGGTGAAGAGATGCGGGTGAAGAGATGAGGGTGAAGAGATGAAGGTGAAGAGATGAGGCTGATGAGATGAGGGTGAAGAGATGAGGGTGAAGAGATGCGGGTGAAGAGATGAGGGTGAAGAGATGAGGGTGAAGAGATGATGGTGAAGAGATGATGGTGAAGAGATGATGGTGAAGAGATGAGGGTGAAGAGATGAGGGTGAAGAGATGATGGTGAAGAGATGATGGTGAAGAGATGAGGGTGAAGAGATGAGGGTGAAGAGATGATGGTGAAGAGATGATGGTGAAGAGATGAGGGTGAAGAGATGATGGTGAAGAGATGATGGTGAAGAGATGATGGTGAAGAGATGAGGGTGAAGAGATGATGGTGAAGAGATGATGGTGAAGAGATGAGGGTGAAGAGATGATGGTGAAGAGATGATGGTGAAGAGATGAGGGTGAAGAGATGATGGTGAAGAGATGATGGTGAAGAGATGATGGTGAAGAGATGATGGTGAAGAGATGATGGTGAAGAGATGAGGGTGAAGAGATGATGGTGAAGAGATGATGGTGAAGAGATGATGGTGAAGAGATGATGGTGAAGAGATGAGGGTGAAGAGATGAGGGTGAAGAGATGATGGTGAAGAGATGATGGTGAAGAGATGAAGGTGAAGAGATGAGGCTGATGAGATGATGGTGAAGAGATGAGGGTGAAGAGATGAGGGTGAAGAGATGATGGTGAAAAGATGATGGTGAAGAGATGAGGGTGAAGAGATGATGGTGAAGAGATGATGGTGAAGAGATGATGGTGAAGAGATGATGGTGAAGAGATGAGGGTGAAGAGATGAGGGTGAAGAGATGATGGCGAAGAGATGATGGTGAAGAGATGATGGTGAAGAGATGAGGCTGATGAGATGCGGGTGAAGAGATGAGGGTGAAGAGATGATGGTGAAGAGATGAGGGTGAAGAGATGATGGTGAAGAGATGATGGTGAAGAGATGAGGGTGAAGAGATGAGGGTGAAGAGATGATGGTGAAGAGATGATGGTGAAGAGATGATGGTGAAGAGATGATGGTGAAGAGATGAGGCTGATGAGATGAGGGTGAAGAGATGAGGGTGAAGAGATGCGGGTGAAGAGATGAGGGTGAAGAGATGAGGGTGAAGAGATGATGGTGAAGAGATGATGGTGAAGAGATGATGGTGAAGAGATGAGGGTGAAGAGATGAGGGTGAAGAGATGATGGTGAAGAGATGATGGTGAAGAGATGAGGGTGAAGAGATGAGGGTGAAGAGATGATGGTGAAGAGATGATGGTGAAGAGATGAGGGTGAAGAGATGATGGTGAAGAGATGATGGTGAAGAGATGATGGTGAAGAGATGAGGGTGAAGAGATGATGGTGAAGAGATGATGGTGAAGAGATGAGGGTGAAGAGATGATGGTGAAGAGATGATGGTGAAGAGATGATGGTGAAGAGATGATGGTGAAGAGATGAGGGTGAAGAGATGAGGGTGAAGAGATGATGGTGAAGAGATGATGGTGAAGAGATGATGGTGAAGAGATGAGGCTGATGAGATGCGGGTGAAGAGATGAGGGTGAAGAGATGATGGTGAAGAGATGATGGTGAAGAGATGAGGGTGAAGAGATGATGGTGAAGAGATGATGGTGAAGAGATGAGGCTGATGAGATGAGGGTGAAGAGATGAGGGTGAAGAGATGAGGGTGAAGAGATGCGGGTGAAGAGATGAGGGTGAAGAGATGAGGGTGAAGAGATGATGGTGAAGAGATGATGGTGAAGAGATGAGGGTGAAGAGATGAGGGTGAAGAGATGAGGGTGAAGAGATGAGGGTGAAGAGATGATGGTGAAGAGATGATGGTGAAGAGATGAGGGTGAAGAGATGAGGGTGAAGAGATGATGGTGAAGAGATGATGGTGAAGAGATGATGGTGAAGAGATGATGGTGAAGAGATGAGGCTGATGAGATGAGGGTGAAGAGATGAGGGTGAAGAGATGAGGGTGAAGAGATGCGGGTGAAGAGATGAGGGTGAAGAGATGAGGGTGAAGAGATGAGGGTGAAGAGATGATGGTGAAGAGATGATGGTGAAGAGATGATGGTGAAGAGATGAGGGTGAAGAGATGAGGGTGAAGAGATGATGGTGAAGAGATGAGGGTGAAGAGATGATGGTGAAGAGATGATGGTGAAGAGATGAGGGTGAAGAGATGAGGGTGAAGAGATGATGGTGAAGAGATGCGGGTGAAGAGATGCAGGTCTTGTCTCTCAGGAGCTGTGTGTGCTGCGGGGCGAGTTCCAGGCGCTGCAGCTGCTGCAGGAGGAGCAGGAGGAGGTGTTACGGCGCAGGGAGAGGGAGCTGACGGCCCTGAGAGAAGCTCTGGAGGAGGAGATCGCAGCTCACGCCTCAGACCTGCACACACTGCAGGAGGAGCAGCAGCAGGAGGTTCAGCAGCTGAGGGAGGCCACGGGTCAGGCCAAAGAGGCAAGCAGCTGGAGACACGACACACACGCACTCACACACACACTCACAACAACACACTCTCTCAACAACACACTCACTCTCTCAACAACACACTCACAACATACTCTCACACCAACACATGAAATCACGCCTATACGCTTTTCACACTGCACTTATTATGGTGCTAAACGCCGCTTTTAACCTGGGTAAAGGAATGTTTCACACCTGTAATTTAGAAGACGGGTTAGCAGCGCTGTTTATGTGAGGGATAATGTACATCCAGCCGGTTGTTATCTCAGAATAAACCCGACAGGCTGATCAGGATCAGGTCTTGCATCAGCCTGAAGGGGGTTTATTCTGAGATAAGAACCGGCTGGATGAACATTATCTCGCTAATTACACGGCTACTTGCCACATAAGTAAATAATTAGACACAAAATATGCCCCTTTTCACAAGATGTAATAGAAATCTATGGTGTCCCCAGAATGTGTCCAAATGTATTCAGAATGTTTCAGCTCCAAATTTATTCAGCTCCAGATAATTTATTATAGCTTGTCAAATTTGCCCCTTTTTGGGTGTCAGCAAAAACGCGTCTTTTTTGTGTGTGTCCCTTTAAATGCAAATGAGCGTTAGCCCCGCCTCCGTTCAGAAGAGGGCGGAGTCTTTACACAAGCTTCAGAAACTCCGGCAATAACAGAACAGGCCAATCTCCCTCATCCAGAATCCCAGAATAACCAGTAGCGAGTGCAGCCTTACGGAGAGACTCAGGAAGAGCTTCTGAATGTTAGTGGAGACATTTCTGTAGTTGTTGTGGAGTTACACTGATCATCTCATCATCATGTTGAACTTCTCCACAAGTGTCCACAGTTCCTGAGGTGTTTATAAGACAGCGGTGACATGTTCTGGTCAATAGTGTTCAGTGCTCGTCTGTGCTCAACCACAGAACAGCTTCAGGCTCTGCTGGATCTTCATCAGTGCGTTAGAACTGGTCTCTGTTGGCGCGTGTGGAACCAGATGTCGGCTGGTGTGTGTAAACGTGCAGATTAAGGGCCGGTGATATTATAATAAGATCCTCTTCATCCGTCAGAAGGAGAGCGAAATCTGATTATTTTTTGTTAGTGAAAGACTCACCCGAACACAGTTACTGGGTTTCACTTTTCATGTTTTCTGGGTCGGTAGAAGCACTGGACCCGATTATAGCACTGACACACGGAGAGACTCAGATGTTCATGATATGTCCCCTTTAAGTATTAAGCATTAAGATGAAATAAAAAATGATTTAATGCAGCGCATGTCAGTTGTAACCCTGCTTTCTCGCCTCGATTAACATCTGTCCAGAGTTTGGCACTGCTGGGCCGGAGGGTTCTGGAGGTGGCGGAGGAGAAAGAAGCCAGTCAGACACTGATCTCAGACCTGACTCACACTAAAGCAGAGCTCCTGCAGAAGACCAGCGCTCTGGAGGAGCAGATCTCCTCGCTCAACCTCCTCATCCAGCAGAAGGAGGCGCAGGAGACGCAGCTCAGGGAACACGCGGAGCAGCTGATGGTGAGATCAACATGTCAATATACACTGACTGTACTGTGCTTCTCGATGAGGAGGAGGACAAACATCCCAACACCAACCTGTTACTGACCATTCAGTGCTCAATCGAGCATGTTGACCATGATCCTCTGTAAGGAGGATCGTGGACGTTTTCCACTAGAAATAAACATTGATGTATTATTTTAATTTAATACTGTGAAGCTGCTTTGATACAACCTGTGTTGTGAACAGCGCTATATAAATAAACTTGACTTGACTTGACTTGACTTGTAAGATCATGAGCTGATTCAGCTGAGCGACTCATGAATCAGTTGAAACGGCCTGAATGAAGCTTCTCTGGATGAGCTGATTCAGCTGAGCGATTCGTGACTCAGTTGAAACGGCCTGAATGAAGCTTCTCTGGATGAGCTGATTCAGCTGAGCGAGTCGTGACTCGGTTGAAACGCCTGAATGAAGCTTCTCTGGATGAGCTGATTCAGCTGAGCGAGTCGTGACTCAGTTGAAACGCCTGAATGAAGCTTCTCTGGATGAGCTGATTCAGCTGAGCGAGTCGTGACTCAGTTGAAACGCCTGAATGAAGCTTCTCTGGATGAGCTGATTCAGCTGAGCGAGTCATGACTCAGTTGAAACGCCTGAATGAAGCTTCTCTGGATTAGCTGATTCAGCTGAGCGAGTCGTGACTCAGTTGAAACGGCCTGAATGAAGCTTCTCTGGATGAGCTGATTCAGCTGAGCGATTCGTGACTCAGTTGAAACGGCCTGAATGAAGCTTCTCTGGATGAGCTGATTCAGCTGAGCGATTCGTGACTCAGTTGAAATGCCTGAATGAAGCTTCTCTGGATGAGCTGATTCAGCTGAGCGAGTCGTGACTCAGTTGAAACGGCCTGAATGAAACTTTTCTGAATTTATTTATTTATACAGTTTAGTGTTTACAGGGACAGTGCACATTAATAAATATTTATGTCAATGTGCCAGTTTAGCCAACTTGGCTAATTTTCAACTGTAGTCCCTGGGCAGGTGTAATGTCAGATAAAATACATTAAAAGAAATCAACAATACTTATACATACAGTAGACCACATTTCATAAGAATACATAAAGTACATTAAAACAAGAACAGCAAAACATAAAACAAAGATGAGCTGATTCATCTGAGCGAGTCATGACTCAGTTGAAACGGCCTGAATGAAGCTTCTCTGGATGAGCTGATTCAGCTGAGCGAGTCGTGACTCAGTTGAAACGGCCTGAATGAAGCTTCTCTGGATGAGCTGATTCAGCTGAGCGAGTCGTGACTCAGTTGAAACGGCCTGAATGAAGCTTCTCTGGATGAGCTGATTCAGCTGAGCGAGTCGTGACTCAGTTGAAACGGCCTGAATGAAGCTTCTCTGGATGAGCTGATTCAGCTGAGCGATTCGTGACTCAGTTGAAACGCCTGAATGAAGCTTCTCTGGATGAGCTGATTCAGCTGAGCGAGTCGTGACTCAGTTGAAACGGCCTGAATGAAGCTTCTCTGGATGAGCTGATTCAGCTGAGCGATTCGTGACTCAGTTG
>NC_138244.1:197612-210388 GCF_964197995.2 Scardinius erythrophthalmus
ATGACTTGAATGACTTGAGTGTTAATCACATCATGTTTTCAAGTTTGAATATAAAATATATAAATTATTTTAAAAAATAAAGTTGATTACCCAGCTGGAGCGCAGGCTGAGAATAGCGTTGTCATGACTGGATCACGACACTATCATCAGTCGCGCCCTCTCGTACCTCGCACACCACGCCCACTCAGATCAGATATCACATCAACATGTCAGCCGGAGGGGTACTGACTCCGAGGGTCATCGCTTTCGGCTTCAAGAATTATTCACAAGATGGCAAAAGATGAACAGCGCTTTGCAAGACATGCAACATTAACATCGCGGATAGCCAGACAGAGCTGCCAACTCACGCATTCACCGTGAGACACACGCGACACTTTTCACATGCTCTCACGTCGCCACACGTTCATTTTCTCACGCACAGAAAAATCGCGACGCAAGAGGAGGTTACATATGATATAAAAAAAATCTCAGCTCTCAGATTATGTCACTTTTATTACGAAATTCAAACAATAAATACCGTTTTGGCGCTTGTAAATGTGACGCGACAGACCCCTAGCGGCAGGTGAACCGATCATCTCTAAAAATAAACACGAATGAACAATGTTGAAAGATACAGTAGGCCTACAACTTACCGAAATGTATATTCCTCATACATAATATCGACCAATCAATCAAACAAATGGTTTAATAAAACAGCTGGAGAACAATTATGTCACATAACATTTACCCCAGGAAAGCCATTTGATGACCATAATATGGCTATAGCACGTTAGTTGGCTAGAAAAAAGTATTTTGCTAAATATGTGTACTATTACATATTTATTATATTTTTACTTATCATTAAATAAAGTTGTTATTATAATAAAAAACGCATTATCTCTCTCTGTATATTTACAGCATTAGGTGAGTTGTTTTTTTCTTGAGAAAAATTAATGCCTATCTTGTGTAGCCTACCTAATATTTATCCAAATGAGTCAATATTAAATCAGATTACAATAATTGAATTGAAATAATAAAAAAGCGTAGCTTACCAGAAATTGTACCATGTAAACATTGTAACATGTTGTCACTAAACCGAATACAATTCAGTTTAGTTACTAAAATGTTTTGACAATCACAATACACTTATTGTAAACACAGTTTACATACAACATTAAACTTTGTTACATTTTAAACACTGTTGGCAGAAGTGAAAAATAAATAATTTTATGAAGTAACAATTTTGTTTGATTCCATGATGTATTTTACTGAACATGAGTATTTACAATGCAACTCCAAATTATTGTAATTTATTGACAGTTACCCATATCTGGTCTTTACACTTTATTAAGATCAGATTCTGCAGGTAAAATTACAATAATAATGTGACTTGACTTGGACTTGACTTGACCTACTACAGGACTTGACTTGACTTGACTTGACATAGCCTGTGACTTGACTTGACTTGACTTGCCCAAGAAAAAAATACTTGGGACTTACTTGAGACTTGAAGGTTAAGACTTGAGACTTACTTGAGACTTGCACATGTGTGACTTGGTCCCATCTCTGCCGTTTACCAAGGGACAGAGAGCTGAGGCAGAATACAGGAACGCAAGAAGTGTTAGCATCCAGCGAGTGTAGGAAGCGCTGTCTGACGGGATTGCATGAGTGTGTTTAAGATCCGGATTGTCCTGTCCTGCAGAGTAAGGATCTGCGGAGCCGCGTGTCGCAGCTGGAGGGATCTCAGCGCTCCGGGACCGACGCCACCATCTCCAAACTCCAGCTCCGGGTCCACGAGCTGGAGGAGAGGCTGCTGGGAGAGGAGAAGTGAGGACACACACCACACAGATCTCACTGAGTGTGTCTGCTGCTGGTCTGATGTGTGTTTCTCTCAGAGAGAACGGAGAACTGCAGCAGCAGAACCGCAGACTGGAGCGACACATGAAGGAGCTGACCCTACACCTGGAGGAGGAGCGGCTGGAGCTGCAGGACCAGAGAGATCAGGTGACCCAGAGATCAGGTGACCCAGAGATCAGGTGACCCGAGAGATCAGGTGACCCCAGAGATCAGGTGACCCAGAGATCAGGTGACCCAGAGATCAGGTGACCCAGAGATCAGGTGACCCGAGAGATCAGGTGACCCCAGAGATCAGGTGACCTCAGAGATCAGGTGACCAGAGAGATCAGGCGACCCAGAGATCAGCTGACCCAGAGATCAGGTGACCCAGAGATCAGGTGACCCAGAGATCAGGTGACCAGAGAGATCAGCTGACCCAGAGATCAGGTGACCTCAGAGATCAGGTGACCAGAGAGATCAGCTGACCCAGAGATCAGGCGACCCAGAGATCAGCTGACCCAGAGATCAGGTGACCCCAGAGATCAGCTGACCCTGAGATCAGGTGACCAGAGAGATCAGCTGACCCAGAGATCAGGCGACCCAGAGATCAGCTGACCCAGAGATCAGGTGACCCCAGAGATCAGCTGACCCAGAGATCAGGTGACCCGAGAGATCAGGTGACCAGAGAGATCAGGTGACCTCAGAGATCAGGTGACCAGAGAGATCAGGCGACCCAGAGATCAGCTGACCCAGAGATCAGGTGACCCAGAGATCAGGTGACCAGAGAGATCAGGTGACCCGAGAGATCAGGTGACCCAGAGAGATCAGGTGACCAGAGAGATCAGGCGACCCAGAGATCAGGTGACCCGAGAGATCAGGTGACCTCAGAGATCAGGTGACCAGAGAGATCAGGCGACCCAGAGATCAGCTGACCCAGAGATCAGGCGACCCAGAGATCAGGTGACCCAGAGATCAGGTGACCCAGAGATCAGGTGACCCAGAGATCAGGTGACCAGAGAGATCAGCTGACCCAGAGATCAGGTGACCTCAGAGATCAGGTGACCAGAGAGATCAGCTGACCCAGAGATCAGGCGACCCAGAGATCAGCTGACCCAGAGATCAGGTGACCCCAGAGATCAGGTGACCCAAAGATCAGGTGACCAGAGAGATCAGCTGACCCAGAGATCAGGTGACCCAGAGATCAGGTGACCCGAGAGATCAGGTGACCAGAGAGATCAGGCGACCCAGAGATCAGGTGACCCGAGAGATCAGGTGACCTCAGAGATCAGGTGACCAGAGAGATCAGGTGACCTCAGAGATCAGGTGACCCAGAGATCAGGTGACCCGAGAGATCAGGTGACCTCAGAGATCAGGTAACCAGAGAGATCAGGTGACCAGAGAGATCAGGTGACCTCAGAGATCAGGCGACCCAGAGATCAGCTGACCCAGAGATCAGGTGACCCAGAGATCAGGTGACCCAGAGATCAGGTGACCAGAGAGATCAGCTGACCCAGAGATCAGGTGACCTCAGAGATCAGGTGACCAGAGAGATCAGCTGACCCAGAGATCAGGCGACCCAGAGATCAGCTGACCCAGAGATCAGGTGACCCCAGAGATCAGGTGACCCAAAGATCAGGTGACCAGAGAGATCAGCTGACCCAGAGATCAGGTGACCCAGAGATCAGCTGACCCAGAGATCAGGTGACCCAGAGATCAGGTGACCCCAGAGATCAGGCATTAATATGTCTTGTGTTAATTTAAAGAGTGACATTACTAACACACACTCACTGCACACACACTCACTGCACACGTGTGTGTTTACAGCTGGCACTGCGCCTGAGAACACTGAAGCGTCAGCTGGACGAGGCCGAGGAGGAGATGGAGAGGCTGGAGAACAGCAAGAAGAAGCTGCAGAGAGACCTGGAGGAGCAGCAGGAGCAGAACGAGCAGCTGCACACCGAGCTCTGTGGACTCAGGTGAGTCACACACACACACACACACACACACACACACACAGTCACTCACACTTACACACACACACACTCAGTCACACACAAGTCAAGTCGTGTCTAGGCGCAGGTGCACCCTCTGATCTGGATACGGCCCGAATCCGGCTGATTACTGTAAACCTCGGAATAAACAGAAAGGCTAACATTAGCGGAGATGCTAGTCTTCTAATGATGTAACGAGTGCATCGGGAAATGTTCCCGGCTGACCTAAGTTATGCAGCCTAACAATCTTTAACTGATTTGAATAATAGGAATATATAATGTATTATGTGAAAGCTAGGTCAAAGAGATGTGTCTTTAGTCTAGCTTTGAACTGACAGAGTGTCTGCTTCCCGGACAATGGTAGGAAGACTGTTCCAGAGTTAGGGTGCTAAATAGGAGAAGGATCTCCCGCTAGCAGTGGATTTAGATATTCTAGGTATTATCAACTGGCCGGAATTTTGAGATCGCAATAGACGTGAAGGAGTATAATGCGTTAAGAGCTTGCTCAAACACACACACACACACACACACACACAAACTCACACTTACACACACACACACACACACACACACACACACACACACACACACACACACACACACACACACACACACACACACACACACACACACTCACTCACACACACACAAGGACTGACCTCTGACCTATGTTTGCAGGCGCAACAACAGACCCAATAAACTACAGATTACAGCTGATGATGAAGATGATGAAGATGAAAATGAGACTGAAGCAACACTAGATGCAAATTAACTGTTTATTAATCATTCACGTGTATCTCCTGCCACATTTCTATTATACTTATCGTTTAACAAAGTTAATTCATGAATTCACTCACAGTCCTCATCATTCTGTGTGATCAGAAATTACTGACAGATAAATATGGTTCATATGTTTTAATAAAGCATATTCTGATTCAGATATCACACTACCTCTCTGTCCCATCAGACGGTGCTTTACCAAGGTAGGGTCAGGGTGAGGGTCATGGTAGGGTCAGGGTGAGGGTCATGGTAGGGTCAGGGTGAGGGTCATGGTAGGGTCAGGGTGAGGGTCATGGTAGGGTCAGGGTGAGGGTCATGGTAGGGTCAGGGTGAGGGTCATGGTAGGGTCAGGGTGAGGGTCATGGTAGGGTCATGGTGAGGGTGAGGGTCATGGCAGGGTCAGGGTCAGGGTGAGGAACAATGTACAAAGGTTTAGGGTCGGTACGATTTTTAATGTTTCTAAAAGAGTCTCTTCTGCTCATTTATTTTGATCAAAAATACAGTAAAACAGTGAAATATTATTCCAGTGTAAATCAGCTGTTCTCTATGTGAATATACAGTAAAGTGTAATTTATTCCTGTGATCAAAGCTGAATGTTCAGCATCATTACTCCAGTCTTCAGTGTCACATGATCCTCCAGAAATCACTCTAATATGAGGATGCTCAAGAAACATTATTTATGATTATTATCAGTGTTGAACACAGTTGAGCTGCTTCAGATTTCTGTGGAAACGGATACATTTTATTCTAGGATTCTTTGATGAATAGAAAGTTCAAAAGAAGAGCATTTATTTGAAATAGAATCTTTTGTAACATTATAAATCTTTACTGTAGCTTTTGTTTCAGTTTAATGCCTCAGTGATTAATAAAAGTATGAATAAATGAAGTGATGTTTGCGGTGGATGTAGTGCATGTTTAGCTCAGATTGAGCTGCTCTTCTATAATGAGGCGGATCAATAGATGTGTGTGTGTGTTCGGACCGTCCCATCAGAGGCTTTAATGCAGCGGCGCGTCGAGTGTGTGTTCAGTCACATCAGACACACACACACACGCGATCATGAAGCATCACTGCGCCATCAAACACAGCATCTTCAAAGAGTTCCTGGCCGAGTTCCTCGGGACCTTCGTGCTGGTGGTGAGTCTCCGCTCGTTCTGCAGACAGAACTTTATTAAACACAGACTGACAGAAGTATTTAACTAATAATTATCTACTGATATCTGATTATGTATTGATGTTGTATGGTTTCTGATAATATTGTCCCTGTGGTGTGTGTGTGTGTGTGTCAGTTGTTCGGCTGCGGGTCGGTGGCCCAGACGGTGTTGAGCAGAAACACTCTCGGCGAGCCGCTGACGGTCCACATCGGCTTCAGCACTGGACTCATGATGGGTGTCTACGTGTCCGGCGGCGTGTCGGGTAAATCACACACATACACACAACCTCACGCCAAACACACAGCAGCTTCCACAGGTTAGATAACATCTCACACACACACACACACACACACACACACACACATACAAACATGATGCTCTTCCTCAGTGCTTCTGTCTCGTTTTCCAGCACAAATATCTAAACATTCTTAAATCAATTTACATTTACTGGAGAAGAACAATGGCTGAAGATATTAAGTCTTGTGCTTAAAACAAGAACAAATATCTGCCAATGGAGTCAGTTATAATGTTTAGAGGTTTCTGCTGAGAAATAGGAACACGTTTGCAGTGTATGATGTCGTGGGGTTGTTGTCATGGACACACACGTGAGCCGGAATAACACCATCTGATCATTGGATTTCCCAGAACGGATCTATAAATCCTGTTGGTCCACATGAGTTGACGGTTGTTTGGTTCTGTTTGTGTCTAGATGAATCTCTGTCAGGTGAGACGACTGTGATGTTTCTCTGTGATTGACACATTGATTTGATCTGCCAGGCTTGAATAAACGTTCCTCTCGGCTGCTTTTGAGGTCATACAGCGCCTGGAGCATCAGGGCGCATTCATTGATCTTACTGAGTGTGTGTGTGTGTGTGTGTGTGTGTGTGTGTGTGTAACAGGAAAATTATGTATTTCGGCTGTTGTTCAGCTGAAGTCAGTTCAGTGTTGATTCAGTTTCGTTGTAAAGATCATCAATTATTAAATTATTTATTTATATAGTTTATTATATAGTTTATTTAATCTATAGAGCAGTTCTGCAAAAAATGATGTCATTGTCAGCTCAGTTCAGTTCTCATCCAGTCAGATCAATAATATTATTGAATATTAAGTGTTATTGAAGCTAGAGGCGACAGTGACTGGATGGAGAAAGAACCTTGGGAGATACCAGGCTCAGTCGCTCAGCCCAGGCAGCAACATAGTGTCGACCCAGATCCGGCGGACTGCGGTAAACCTCGGGATAAACAAAGACACTAATATTAGCGTAGATGCCATCCCTCTTATGATGTAACGAGTACATCAGGATTTATGGGAAGTGTTCCCGGTTCCGGCTGACCTAATCTATGCAGCCTAACATTGAACTATAGAAGTCTATAATGTATTATGTGAAAGCTAGGTCAAAGAGATGTGTCTTTAGTCTGGCTTTGAACTGACAGTGTGTCTGCTTCCCGGACAATGTTAGGAAGACTGTTCCAGAGTTTTGGTGCTAAATAGGAGAAGGATCTGCCGCCAGCAGTCGACTTTGATATTCTAGGTATTATCAACTGGCCGGAGTTTTGAGATTGCAATAGACGTGACGGACTATAATGCGTTAAGAGCTCGCTCAAGTACTGCGGAGCTAACCCATTTAGTGCTTTGTAAGTAATCAGCAATATTTTAAAATGTTTATGATGTTTAATAGGGAGCCAGTGCAGTGTTGACAGAACCGGGCTAATATGGTCATACTTCCTGGTTCTGGTAAGAACTCGAGCTGCTGCGTTTTGGACCAGCTGTAGTTTGTTTATTAAGCGTGCAGGACAACCACCCAGTAGAGCATTACAGTAATCTAGCCTTGAGGTCATGAACGCATGAACTAACTGTTCCGCATTTGTCAATGAGAGCATATGGCGTAATTTAGATATATTTTTAAGATGGAAAAATGCGGTTTTACAGATACTGGACACGTGACTATCAAATGAAAGATTGGTATCAAAGAGCACACACACACACACACACACACACACACACACACACAGGTTCCTAATCGACGGCGAAGACTTGACAGAGCAGCCATCGAGTGTTAGACAGTATTCTAGATTATTACGTGAGGAAGTTTTAGGTCTAATAATTAGAATCTCTGTTTTTTCAGAGTTTAGTAGGAAATTACGAGTCATCCAATTTTTTTATATCAGCTGTGCATTCTGTTAATTTAGTGAATTGGTAAGTTTCGTCTGGGAGTGAAGAAATATAGAGCTGAGTATCATCGGCATAACAGTGAAAGCTAATGCCATGCTTCCTAATGATATCTCATAATGGTAGCATGTACAGAGTGTGTGTGTGTGTGTGTGTGTGTGTGTGTGTGTGTGTGTGAGGGTAGCATGTACAGAGTGTGTGTGTGTGTGTGTGTGTGTGTGTGTGTGTGTGTGTGTGTGTGTGTGTGTGTGTGTGTGTGTGTGAGGGTAGCATGTACAGAGTGTGTGTGTGTGTGTGTGTGTGTGTGTGTGTGTGTGTGTGTGTGTGTGTGTGTGTGTGTGAGGGTAGCATGTACAGAGTGAACAGCAGCGGTCCTAGTACTGAGCCTTGTGGTACGCCATACTGAACTTGTGATCGATGAGACATCTCATCATTTACTGCTACAAACTGATAACGGTCAGATAAGATTTAATAACATAATGTTCTAGTCTATTTAAAAGAATGTTGTGGTCGATGGTGTCAAATGCAGCACTAAGATCGAGTAACACTAATAGAGAGACACAACCACGATCGGATGATAAGAGCAAATCATTTGTGACTCTAACGAGAGCTGTTTCGGTACTATGGTACGGTCTAAATCCGGACTGGAAATCCTCAGATATCATTTCTTTCTAGAAAGGAACACAGTTGTGAGGATACTGCCTTTTCTAATATCTTTGACAGAAAAGGTAGATTCGAGATCGGCCTGTAATTGACTAATTCTGAAGGATCAAGTTGCGTTTTTTTAACAAGCGGTTTAATCATAGCCAGCTTAAAGGTTTTTGGTACGTATCCTAGAGACAAAGACGAATTAATGTATTTAAGAAGAGGATCTATGACCTCTGGGAGCATCTCTTTCAGTAGCTTAGTCGGTATAGGGTCTAATGTGTGTGTGTGTGTGTGTGTGTGTGTGTGTGTGTGTGTGTGTATAGCAGATGGACATACACTGTAGACATCATGTCTTTCTTTTTACCATCCGTGTTGTTATGGTGGATGTCAATATGAAAGGTACAAACAGACTTTAGTATCAAGCACTTACAAACAACACGCCTTGTTAATTCAGAAAAGATGGCTGATGGATTTACCCATATGTTTTTAGTAAATATGTTTAGATTTTTGCTGTATTTTGACAGAAGTATTCTGTATTTCACAGTGTGAGCTATTAATGTTTGTTGTGTCAGGCGGTCACCTCAACCCGGCCGTGTCTCTGGCGATGGTGATTCTAGGGAAGCTGAAGATCTGGAAGTTTCCCATCTATGTGGCGGCGCAGATGCTCGGGGCGTTCGCCGGGGCCGCCGCAGTGTTCGGACTGTATTACGGTGAGTTTGGTGGAATCCAGCGGTTCCCCGTGTGTTTCGGATCTGATTAATGCGTGTGTGTTTGCGTGTTCAGATGCCTTCATGGAGTTCACCAGCGGGATCCTCTCGGTGACGGGGATCAACGCCACAGGACACATCTTCGCCTCGTATCCGGGGAGACACCTGACCGTCCTGGGGGGATTCGTGGATCAGGTCAGTCTGAACCCAGTCCGGGTCTGAATCAACACATTCAGTGAGTGTTTGACGGCACCGACTGACCGCAGTAACCCAGACCTGACTAAAGCTCATCAGCTCAACGTTTCTAACCAAAAACACAACAGTCCGGTTTGAACCGGTGACCTGATTCAGATCCTTCTAATTAACAAGTGTTTGGTAAACTCGTCTCCGGCTGGCGTGACTGACCTGAGCTCCGTCTGTCAGGTGGTGGGAACGGGAATGCTGGTTCTCTGTATTCTGGCCATCGTGGACGGGAGGAACATCGGCGCCCCTAGAGGCGTGGAGCCGCTGGCCGTGGGCCTGATCCTGCTGGGCATCAGTGTGTCGATGGGCCTGAACTGCGGATACCCCCTGAACCCCGCGCGAGACCTCGGCCCCAGACTCTTCACTGCAGTGGCCGGGTGGGGGATGGAGGTGTTCAGGTGTGGAACTGCACACACACTTCTGAGGGACTTTACACAGACTGGACACACAGACTGGATACACACAGACTGGATACACACAGACTGGACACACAGACTGGTTACACACTGGTTACACACAGACTGGACACACAGACTGGTTACACACTGGTTACACACAGACTGGATACACACAGACTGGTTACACACAGACTGGTTACACAGACTGGTTACACACTGGTTACACACTGGTTACACACAGACTGCATACACAGACTGGATACACACAGACTGGTTACACACAGACTGGATACACACAGACTGGTTACACACACACTGGTTACACACAGACTGGTTACACACTGGTTACACACAGACTGGATACACACAGACTGGATACACACAGACTGGATACACACAGACTGGTTACACACAGAGGGATAAACACAGACTGGTTACACAGACTGGTTACACACTGGTTACACACTGGTTACACACAGACTGCATACACAGACTGGTTACACACAGACTGGTTACACACAGACTGGATACACACAGACTGGTTACACACACACTGGTTACACACAGACTGGTTACACACTGGTTACACACTGGTTACACACAGACTGGATACACACAGACTGGATACACACAGACTGGATACACACAGACTGGTTACACACAGACTGGTTACACACAGACTGGTTACACACAGACTGGTTACACAGACTGGTTACACACAGACTGGATACACACAGACTGGATACACACAGACTGGATACACACAGACTGGTTACACACACACTGGTTACACACAGACTGGTTACACACTGGTTACACACAGACTGGATACACACAGATTGGTTACACACAGACTGGTTACACAGACTGGTTACACACAGACTGGATACACACAGACTGGTTACACACACACTGGTTACACACAGACTGGTTACACACTGGTTACACACAGACTGGATACACACAGATTGGTTACACACAGACTGGTTACACAGACTGGTTACACACACACTGGTTACACACAGACTGGTTACACACTGGTTACACACAGACTGGTTACACACACACTGGTTACACACAGACTGGTTACACACTGGTTACACACAGACTGGTTACACACTGGTTACACACAGACTGGATACACACAGATTGGTTACACACAGACTGGTTACACAGACTGGTTACACACAGACTGGATACACACAGACTGGTTACACACACACACACACTGGTTACACACAGACTGGTTACACACTGGTTACACACAGACTGGTTACACACAGACTGGTTACACACAGACTGGTTACACAGACTGGTTACACACAGAATGGATACACACACAGACTGGTTACACACTGGTTACACACTGGTTACACACAGACTGCATACACAGACTGGATACACACAGACTGGTTACACAAAGACTGGTTACACAGACTGGTTACACACAGACTGCATACACAGACTGGATACACACAGACTGGTTACACACAGACTGGTTACACAGACTGGTTACACACAGACTGGTTACACACAGACTGGATACACACAGACTGGTTACACACAGACTGGTTACACACAGACTGGTTTCACACAGACTGGTTACACACAGACTGGTTTCACACAGACTGGTTACACAGACTGGTTTCACACTGGTTACACACTGGTTACACACTGGTTACACACAGACTGCATACACAGACTGGTTACACACAGACTGGTTACACACAGACTGGATACACACAGACTGGTTACACACAGACTGGTTACACACAGACTGGTTACACACAGACTGGTTACACACAGACTGGATACACACAGACTGGTTACACACAGACTGGTTACACAGACTGGTTACACACAGACTGGATACACACAGACTGGTTACACACAGACTGGTTACACACAGACTGGTTACACAGACTGGTTACACACAGACTGGATACACACAGACTGGTTACACACAGACTGGTTACACACAGACTGGTTACACACTGGTTACACACTGGTTACACACAGACTGCATACACAGACTAGATCCACACAGACTGGTTACACACTGGTTACACACAGACTGGATACACACAGACTGGTTACACACTGGTTACACACTGGTTACACACAGACTGCATACACAGACTAGATCCACACAGACTGGTTACACACAGACTGGTTACACACAGACTGGTTACACAGACTGGATACACACAGACTGGATACACACAGACTGGTTACACACAGACTGGTTACACACAGACTGGATACACACAGACTGGTTACACACAGACTGGTTACACACAGACTGGTTTCACACAGACTGGTTACACAGACTGGTTTCACACAGACTGGTTACACAGACTGGTTACACACTGGTTACACACAGACTGGTTACACACTGGTTACACACTGGTTACACACAGACTGCATACACAGACTGGATACACACAGACTGGTTACACACAGACTGGTTACACACAGACTGCATACACAGACTGGTTACACACAGACTGGATACACACAGACTTCATACACAGACTGGTTACACACAGACTGGTTACACACAGACTGCATACACAGACTGGTTACACACAGACTGGATACACACAGACTGCATACACAGACTGGTTACACACAGACTGGTTACACAGACTGGTTACACACAGACTGGTTACACACAGACTGGATACACACAGACTGGTTACACAGACTGGTTACACACAGACTGGTTACACACAGACTGGATACACACAGACTGGTTACACACAGACTGGTTACACAGACTGGTTACACACAGACTGGTTACACACAGACTGGATACACACAGACTGCATACACAGACTGGTTACACACAGACTGGTTACACAGACTGGTTA
>NC_138244.1:210588-245588 GCF_964197995.2 Scardinius erythrophthalmus
TGGTTACACACTGGTTACACACAGACTGGTTACACAGACTGGTTACACACTGGTTACACACTGGTTACACACTGGTTACACACAGACTGGATACACACAGACTGGTTACACAGACTGGTTACACCAGCTGGTTAACCACACAGACAACCCCCAACACACTGGTTACACACAGACTGGTTACACACAGACTGGTTACACACAGACTGGTTACACACAGACTGGTTACAGAGACTGGTTACACACAGACTGGTTACACACAGACTGGATACACACAGACTGGTTACACACAGACTGGTTACACACAGACTGGATACACACAGACTGGTTACACAGACTGGTTACACACAGACTGGTTACACACAGACTGGTTACACACAGACTGGTTACACACTGGTTACACACGGTACACAAGACTGGTTACACACAGACTGGTTACACACAGACCTGGTTACACACAGACTGGTTACACACAGACTGGTTACACACAGACTGGTTACACACAGACTGGTTACACACAGACTGGATACACACAGACTGGTTACACACAGACTGGATACACACAGACTGGATACACACAGACTGGATACACACAGACTGGATACACACAGACTGGTTACACACAGACTGGTTACACACTGGTTACACACAGACTGGTTACACACAGACTGGTTACACACAGACTGGTTACACACAGACTGGATACACACAGACTGGTTACACACAGACTGGATACACACAGACTGGATACACACAGACTGGTTACACACAGACTGGTTACACACAGGCTGGTTACAAACAGACTGGTTACACACAGACTGGTTACACACTGGTTACACACAGACTGGTTACACACAGACTGGTTAAACACAGACTGGTTACACACAGACTGGATACACACAGACTGGTTACACACAGACTGGTTACACACAGACTGGTTACACACAGACTGGTTACACACACAGACTGGTTACACACAGACTGGTTACACACAGAGGGATAAACACCAACGCCCGGTATGCCGGTATTACCAGTGTTAGTCGATTAACCGGTGGGAATATTTCCTCTCTGTCACACCCCTATAGATCAGCTCAGTACATGATATCACAAGCACTCAAGAGATTTAAATGTGACTGGATGAAGAATCACATTATCTCTCTCACACACACACATTTGTTTGACTATATTAGTAAGTTCATCTCATAGAATCCTATTGATTTTATTTATTATTGAGTCTAACCCTCACAGAAACCTGTGCGAAACACTGGGTTTAAATGGAAACATGATTTATAATCCTTTTTAACTGAGGATACATGATGGTTGATGAAATGAATAAGTGCTGCTTTATCTGTGATTTTAAAGATGCTGCAGAATCACATATATTGTGATGGTTGTGTGTGTGTGTGTGTGTGTGTGTGTGTGTGTGTGTGTGTGTGTGTGTGTGTGTGTGTGTGTGTGTGTGTGTGTGTGTGTGTGTGTGTGTGTGCAGCACTGCAGATTACTGGTGGTGGATCCCTGTTGCCGGGCCGCTGGTGGGGGGGGTCGTCGGTGCTGTGATCTACTTTCTGTTGATCGAGCTTCATCACCCTAAACTCAATGACAAACCTCTGGAAGAACCCGAGGAAGAGGAGGATGAGGAGGAAGACGAGGACAGCAGCCTGAAGGACAAATACGAGATGATCAACATGAGCTAGAACACAATAAAGCTGGTCATTTTCATCCTGTTTTCGTGAGTAAACTCCATCAGCAGACGTTCATCCGCCAGTTAAAATAGTTCCAGCTCATTTAGACTCTTTACAGCTCTAATAATGATCTGGTTTTTACTGAATGATTCATGGAAGTGCTTTAACAGCATACAAGCGTCACGTCTGTACAAACATGATGTTCCTCCTCAGTGTTTCTGTCTCGTTTTCCAGCACAAACATCTAAACATTCTTACATCAAGATACATTTCCTGGAATAGCAAAATGACTGAAGATACTGAGAGACTTGCTTACTGAAAAATCATCACAATGAAGAGAGATTATGAAGAAATTAAGAACAAATATCTGCCAATGGAGTCAGAAAAATCCTCTGGTTTTCCCTTTGAATGAAGTTTATTTTTCTGAGTCCATTGGCAGATATTTGCTCTTGTTTTAAAGCTGCTCTCAGCGATGTTGGGTGACGTTACGTCTTGTTGACGTTCGAAGTATTGTCAAACAAAACGGAGGCTAGCTCGACCATACCCCCCCCCCCACTTCGTGCTTCCTGAAACAGGCTTTTAGGACAAGCAATAAAAATAGGAATAGGACAGCGCAATAGGACAGCGCTTCAACCAACCAGAGCGTTTTCCCAACAGCGGCGCTAACGTTAGTTGATGGATTCAACTTTTGAATCTGGCCGGCAAAACGACGAACACATCTTCCTTTTTTAAGAATGACTTAAGTGCCGTTCTTTGCTCTTTTCTCAAAGAAAAACTTAACTCCAAGTCCTCCAGAGTCGCGGCCAAAGCCGATTCGAAAGACTGTTCGCCTGTAGCAACTCTTCTTTGTTTTCAAGTGGCAGGAACCGTCGCAACTCTGTCGTCATTATGTTAAGCCCGGCCCGCCTACTCTATACACGACGTGATTGGCCTGACCCAATTTAGGTTTTTGCAGCACGAAAGTCAATGGAGAGTTGCTGGACTACCCTGGCTGCAAAATACATTTTGCTGCCGCTAGGGTGCGTCTAGATTTCTAGGCTAACATTTCGCATCTCCTTTAAATTAATCTTGATTTAAAAAGATATTTGTGCTGGAAAACAAGACAGAAACACTGAGGTAAAAAAAAACTTGCGGTATAACGTTGCCCCATAATCCTCCACTGTACGGAATGTGTGATTTTATGTTGCTGTTGATGATAATATTGTACAAAATCCACAATGCTTTTTAAATCTTTAAAATGACAGATGCACCGAAACACGTCAGGAATTCTGTCCAGATTTAAGCAGAAATCAGCAAACACAAGCATCAGATTGTCACTAACGTCCTGATGAACATACGTTTAAAAGTGCAAAAGTTTTCCACTAGATCACGATTGTTGAGTTTTCATGCTAATGTTGTATTCCACCTTATTGTCATTCATATACTTTTTACATTATTTATGTTTATGATTATTGTTCATGTGTTTGTAGATCAGGCTTCTAGTTTTGACTTCTTGGTTTTGAAAGTCTTGGTAAAAAGTAGATGAATATATTTTGTAATGAAATCCTACAACATCGACTGTATATTTGTGTTTTTTGCTGAAATAAAGAAGAAACTTTTACAGCACACTGGTCAGCTGTTTGTGTTTCTGTGGCTGAACGACAGATGAAGACCTCACAGTATATTCATCAGTCTAGCAATATATTTTACTTTCTTTTTCAGTTCTTTTTCAGTTAACACATGCAAAGTACTTGACAATTCTGTACAGTGACAATACAATTACAATTAATGTTCTTTAAATTAAACATACCTATTCCCTGTTCATATTACTGTTCATATTACTGTTCACATTACTGTTCACATTACACACAGAAAGTCGCGTCTCCGACTTGAGCCGCGGCTCATAGTGACGAATTTTACTAAATTTAAGGCCGTTCCATTCATCAAATCTAGAACGAAGTATTAAAAGACAAATCTAAAACTATTTCATGGTTCTAGTTAATTCTGAAGCAGAGAATATAGTTGCAGTTTAGTTTTAGTTCTTATGTTACTTTTTTAACATTTAATTTAGAATTTGTAGTTTAATTTTTCTTCTTTTCTTGAGTTCATTGTTTCAGTTTTGGTTGGGGTTTGAGTTAACTTTAATATTAACTTTAATAACCTTCATACAGATTAAATGTTTCAACAGGTTACAACCGAGATCTAGCAAATCTTGATAACATCTTGTCTTTTTCTCTGTCCAAATGATGCGCTTTTGTTTTTTGTTTTTTCCCCTATCTGTCACATATTTTAGTATTTATCATTAAACACTCAAAATTAATCCGGTTAAAACCGCTTTGATATGAACTTTAAACCTTTTATTTTTCTAACCCTTTTGAATCTGGAACACATACGGTTAAACATACGGCTTCGATTTAATAGCCATGTCCAAATTATTTAGTAAAATATATATATTGTGTAGAATTATTTTTTCATTCAGTACATTTGCTTTACAGTAAACTTATCAAACATTTTAACACTTTCATATCTGCTTCCACTTCTGCAATAATCTGCTTTCTTCTCTAAAAGAGGTCTGTATTCCAAAGCATTCATGAACTAAAACCAGTGGAAGAGAAAGAGTGGTGAGAGCGAACGCATTAACCCTGTACTTCCCTTTCTTCAAACAAGGGCAGAACAGCAGCCAATCAGAGCGGAGAATGGTTTCCCATGAGTCACTCAGGCCCCTCCCACTGCCTCTCACACACACACATGTTCCCTAACCGTCTCTCGCTCTCTCACACACACTCTACCTTGAGTATTTCTTCAGACTCCCGCAGAAGAGCAGAAGCGGATCCTGTGTTGATCATGAGAGTCCTGAGCGCTTTACTCCTCATGTGTGTGTTCACCGGCTCTGTGAGAGGAGACTCCAACACCACAGGTAAGAAGATCTCGAGTCCTGAACCACGGACCGGCACACGCAGCTCTTATTTTAGTCTGACACACTGAACCTCACTCTGTAATTGCATGTTCTCAGAGAGGCTCTTTGAAGGTTTGCCATGGAAAGAGTTGAAAGCTGCAGTTACACATCTGGCTTTCTTTCTAGAGGCTCCAGGGAAGACGCCAGTGAAGACGCCAGTGAAGACTCCAGTGAAGACGCTGCTGAAGTCCAGCTTCCATCTGTACGCCGAGGGTTCGGTGTTTGAGGAGACCTGCGCCCTGGTCCCGTTCCGCTCCGAAAGCCTCCAGAGATGCAGATACAACTCAAGCCTTCCTCTGGTGCTCATTATACACGGCTGGACGGTACGGCACAGAAACATCATCAGAGTTTCTTCCCTCTCAAGTCTTACAGTAAAATTAATATAATGTTCATTCATACCCAGCAAGCAATAGCCGTCATTTCTCCATCTAGGTTAACTATAGACCCAATTTAAGGCAAAATAACCTTGAATTTGGTTACATGTTGTTTTTCCAATATAACTTGCGAGATGTTTGATATTCCATCATGTAAGCAAATGATGCGTTCATATCTAGTCTATTCTTGGGCTATCGTTAGACGTCTATTACATTTTCACTGACAACCCTAATTCTGCCTTGTTTTAGCCTAGACTCAGGGATGTGTTCGGACGGCTATTAGACGTCTTTTATATGCAAAATTGCTTGCTGGGTAATGTTCTCAAAACGTTAGCACAAAAAATCTTTTTTACTTTAAACGTTTAGTTGGACATTCGTCTAACGTTTTTTTAAATGTTACTAGTTTCAGAGCGTTCAGAGAACATTCATAAGTGACATTCCCATAATGTGTGAAGAAATGGAATGTTTCCTCAACATTCACAACCAAGAAAAAACTTCTAAAACATTTAAGAAACAGGATGTTTTGACCGTTCAGAAAACATTTTCATACTTTAATGGGAACGTTCTTGGAACATATTGTCAGCTGGGATGATGTAGGGCAATAGTGAGCTTTCTGTTCCTCTAGCCATGTTTATTGCCTGTGAACGCGGCGTATCGCTGCTGTTCGACTCGGTTCATGTGTCAACAAACATGCAGTTCCTCGAGACGGAGGGAAGGGAACGATTCAAGGGATCTGCATCATTGGAGGGGAAAGATCTACAGTTAGATACTGCTCTAATCTAGATTGGTTTGATGCTGTAAGGTCAAGCTCACTTTCGCCCGCTCTGCTCCTCCATATAACGACAAATGGAGCGGAAATGTCTATTACCAAGCCTTGAAGAATACTCAGGCGACTACAGAGCATTAATTAAAACCGAAAGATCATATCATATCTCCGACTATTGTAAACAATCAAGGAGATCCGAGACACTTGTTCCAAACTATACATAGATTGCTTAAAGTTAATGCTGTTACCATCTTTTCTGTTTCTCAACTACTATTTGTTTCCTTTCCTTTGTGCTTTTATTTCTAAAATCGCTAATGTTCGCAAACACGGCTTCACTCTTTGGTCCATCTTGGTTTGCTGGTGTTTCTTTCTCTCATTTCTCACAGTTTGATTCTGAGACTCTCTCAAGGGAGGTTTCGAGCATGAAATATACAGCTTGCTTGATTCTGTTCCCACAAGCTTTCTTAAATATTGCTTCGATTTTTTGAGCCCTACTGTGCAAGCATTATAATGATTCATTGCAGACTGGGTTAGTTCCAGAAGCATTAAAGATTTCTGCTGTAACACTTGTTCCAATCAAAACACAATTCTGGAACCAAGTTATGCTTATTTGTCCATGGGTAAATATGAACTGGACTTTATAACAATAACCCTTCTGGACTTTAATTCCAGTACTGGGGTAGATGCATAAGGACTGTTTTCTCATCTGGAAAGATAGTGAAGAGGAATTGCATGAATTTGTACAGTTTTTGATTGTACACTTTTTGTACACTTTTTCAGTTGAATATAATTTTTCATCTAATAATTTTCTAGATGTGTTAATTGTGTTTCTAGACGGAAAAACATGGAGGTCACTGAGGATTAGCAATAGAACATAAATCAGCTATTCGAAGACGCGATGTCACTTCAGACATTTTATTGATCATAATCACAACACTGAACAACTCAAGTGTGTAGGCATCGAGAAAGTGACTGATTTTTGGCGTGCTGGAAACATTGATCGAACACTTTTACAGCGAGAGGCGTTTTGGATGTTTCATTTAAAGACTATGTTTTCTTTGGGTTTTAAACAAAGACTTTGATGTTTCTTTTGGAGACTCACAGAAAAATGAGGAATCTTGGAGTAATTTTTGATGCCAGACTGTTGAAGCATCACTTTATCTCCTCAGGAATATAGCACGATTGCGCCCTATGCTAAACTTCTCTGTTACTGAAAAGCTGATAAACTCATTCGTTGTCTCTCGTATAGATTACTGTAACGCCCTTTTATCCGGGCGACATCCCTAACATCCCCAATCACAGACTGTGTTCTTCAGTCTCATTGGTTGACTGCTCCACAAACCCGCTTTAGATCTATGAGAACAGGACTTTCTACTCTTTGAAACTCTCTTTCTCTTGAATTTAGAGAAGCTCAGACCTGACATTTTAAAGCGTTTTTAAAGAAGCATTTGCTTGTTGATGTTTACTTTGTTTTTTATTTCTTGTTCTATGTACTGGTTATTTTGTGTCCAGCGCTTTGAGAAGCTGATGATGATTCTTGTGCTCTTCTCAGATGAACGGACTCATGGAGCAGTGGATCTTTAATCTGGCGTCTGCGCTGAAGGTCCGGCTCGCGCAGGTCAACGTGCTCATCAGTGATTGGAGGACTCTGGCCCTTCAGCCGTATCCAATCGCAGCCAAGAACAGCAGACAGGTGGGCCGGGACGTGGCCGCACTGCTCCAATGGCTGGAGGTAATGACCATCTTTAATGGTTCTGGGAATGAAACCGCATATAAAAACCTAAACATGTTGGTGGTTCAATGGTTTCGCCACAGTTAGATAGTGGTGAACGGGAAACTACAACAAATATAATTTCCCAATTCCCCATGAGAATGAAATGCTTCTGGAATGAGAACAAATGTGGGCGGGGCTTGATTGTGTCTGTGGGGAATTGATTGGATGATTGGATGGTTGTGGTTTGCTATTGGCTGATCTCATGTGAGTGACAGGTTATAGCCCCGCCCTCGTCATCAGAGAAGAGAAGAGATGCTGCAAGAGGAACTTATTCTGATTCAGGATTATTAACACAATAATGATGATGTGCACCGATTAATCATTTACAATAAACACTGCAATATTCCATTGAAAAACAAGAACTTCATGGTGAATTTAAAAAAAAAAAAATAAATAAAAAGCTTTGAGTGTGAAAAGGCTCCATACTGTCTGTGCATCAGTAAGTGTTTGAGTCCTAACGCCACTTCCTCTCTGGACAGGAAGCTGGTCATCTCTCTCTGGATCGAGTCCATCTGATTGGCTACAGTCTGGGAGCGCATGTGGCTGGGTTTGCGGGGAGCCATTTCAGAGGACGCAGGAAAGTGGGACGCATTACTGGTAATGAAGAAGGCAAACACACACATCAGAGTCAGTACCGCCATCTGACCACTGATCATGTTAACAGGACGATCTTCCAGCGTGCATCAGGAGAATTAACAAGAGAAGCTCTTAACATCATTCAGTCTGAAACTTCCCATTCAGAGTAGAAAGAGAGCCGTGTTCTCCAACAACTTCTGATGAAAACTGTTAAATCAGCCACACTGAAACACATGTGTATAAAGATAATTAAGACCAATTAAAGAGCTAAACATCCTAATCTGATGCTCATTATGTTATCTTGAGGAAGCCATTGACAAATGCTTGTTTAAAGGGGTGGTTGATTATGATTTGACTTTTCTAACTTTAGTTAGTGTGTAATGTTGCTGTTTGATCATAAACAACATCTGCAGTGTTACAATGCTCAAAGTTCAAAGCAAAGGGAGATATTTGCTTTTACAGAAATCACTTTTTAAGGATTACAACAAACGGCTGGTAGAGACTACACCACATTCCTCCTCCGTTAGTGACATCACCAACCCTACAATTTACATAAACCCCGCCCCCCGGAAACGCGATTTATAGATTATCATGACAGAATATGCTAATCAATGACTAATGATAACTAAACATAATCTACATAAATTCATCAACTAACCGTTCAGAAATATCCTGTTGCTCTTCATGTTGTCACTTCTTCTTGAGCTCTCCATCTCTGTCTGACTCCGGTTTGAACATAAAAGACTAAAAGTTTTTGAAATTTTCAGTGCATGTGTGTGTGAGGTAAGAGGACACGAGCTCTTGAAGCTCCGCCCTCTGCGCCGGGAGCAGCAGCTCATTTGCATTGCACCCTTAAAAAAGTGACAATATTAACATGCTATATAAAATATCTGTGGGGTATTTAGAGCTAAAGCTTCACACACACACACACACATCAGAGACTTACTTTACATCTTGTGAAGAGGGCATTATACCACCGCTTTAAAAGAATAGAATAAAAGAAAAGACATTTTTTATCGGTCATGACCTCTGGAGATAAAGATGAAACATTTCTAAAGTGTCAACCAGCTGTGTTCGTGCACACCTATCAAATGGAGAATACTTTGCAAGGCTACGTGTTCGACTGTACGCACTAGCATACGAGTAAAAAACAAAGTGTACTTCAGGCTTTACTCCTCCTGGGCTTTCAAACTACAAACACAAAACTTGAGACCTTCAGTCTGCTCTATATTTTCTACTTAATCCGACTAACCCGGTTTCCTAAAAAATACGGTTCTTAAAACTGCTAAATCATGCTAGAAACATGCTAATAATCATGCTAACAATTATGCTTATTCATGTTAACTCTAAAAATGTTTTTAAATCCTGTGGTATACAGACATTTGCGAGGTTTGGGGAGAGGCAGGGAAAGTGTAGGTCTCATTTCTTGCTTTCATGTTGAAAGGGTGTTTGTTGTGAATATTTAGATCTGGTGACTTCGTTCATACATTCTCTGTTTAACGGGCAGCATTTACAACATGACCCGCTGTAGTGGGAAATCTACTCACCTTCAGATAAAAGTTGATCAAATGCACATTTGTACAATATTTGGAGGGGACTGACATGTTTAAAAAGTTGTTAAGCATTAACTTATTACGTTAATATTGACATTTTATGAATTTAATTTTTACATTAATTATAATCTGTCTGTAAATGTTTGTATCTCAGGGGATACGTCACTCTTTCAAGGGTATAAAATAGACTTTGCGGTCTACAGACTTTGTACTTTGTGGCCTGTTTTTGAAAACCAATTCAGTACTTAATACTCTTAAATCAAAGTTTATATTCAATCATTTAATCACTTAGTTAGCTACATTTAATTCAGTTTTAGGCTACTTCGCCAATGAAGCTACAGGCCAACTTAAACAAACAAACAAACTAACTAACTAACTAACTAACTAACTAACTAACTAACTAACTAACTAACTAACTAACATATGATATGTGTATATATATACAGCAGAGAGAAGGCATGCAGTAGATTGTGTACAACAGGTTTTGGTCATGTTGATAATTTATAGGGCCTAGAAATGTGCGTACTAAACATGATACAGTAGGCTAATATAAATAGGCATTATACTTATTGTTCAACAGAATTTTACAAAGAATGTTTACTTTAAGTTATGAGAGAATGGCTAAAATGTTGTAACAAGCATTGCCAAACAAGCATTCTGTGTTCACTGAATTTATACCCCAAAGGAGTGACGTATCCTGGGGATATAAGCGTTAAAATAAAAGCCATGTTTAAAAAAAAAAATCATATAATTGTATTATTTGTGTCCTAATAAGTGGGAAAATAGCAATAAATTAATTTTCTGATACTTTTTACGGTCTTGCCCTTTTAGGGTTAAAACATGCTAGCAATGTGTTAAATCATGCTAACAACATGTTGCTAATATCCAAGCAATGTGCTAAATCATGCTAGAAACTGTTTAGCAATGTTCTAAAGCATGTTAGCAACATGCTAAATCATGCTAGCAATGTACTAATTAATGCTAGAAACATGCTAGCAATGATCTATCTATCTATATTGCCGTGAAAACTTTCAAACTTCAAGCTTTTTAAAGTTGTTCAAACGTTCTAGTCAGGCTTTCTCAAGCCAACATCAAAGCCTGTCTTGAAGAACATTAGTCTAGTACACACTGATGAACATTAGTCTAGTACACACTGATGAACATTAGTCTAGTACACACTGATGAACATTAGTCTAGTACACACTGAAGAACATTAGTCTAGTACACACTGATGAACATTAGTCTAGTACACACTGATGAACATCAGTCTAGTACACACTGATGAACATTAGTCTAGTACACACTGAAGAACATTAGTCTAGTACACACTGATGAACATTAGTCTAGTACACACTGATGAACATCAGTCTAGTACACACTGATGAACATTAGTCTAGTACACACTGAAGAACATTAGTCTAGTACACACTGATGAATATTAGTCTAGTACACACTGATGAACATTAGTCTAGTACACGCTGATGAACATTAGTCTACACACTGATGAACATTAGTCTAGTACACACTGAAAAACATTATTCTAGTACACACTGATGAACATTAGTCTACACAATGATGAACATCAGTCTAGTACACACTGATGAACATTAGTCTAGTACACACTGAAAAACATTATTCTAGTACACACTGATGAACATTAGTCTACACACTGATGAACATCAGTCTAGTACACACTGATGAACATTAGTCTAGTACACACTGATGAACATTAGTCTACACAATGATGAACATTAGTGTACACACTGATGAACATTAGTCTAGTACACACTGATGAACATTAGTCTAGTACACGCTGATGAACATTAGTCTAGTACACACTGATGAACATTAGTCTACACACTGATGAACATTAGTCTAGTACACACTGATGAACATTAGTCTACACACTGATGAATATTAGTCTAGTACACACTGATGAACATTAGTCTAGTACACACTGATGAACATTAGTCTAGTACACACTGAAGAACATTATTCTAGTACACACTGATGAACATTAGTCTAGTACACACTGAAGAACATTATTCTAGTACACACTGATGAACATTAGTCTACACACTGATGAACATTAGTCTAGTACACACTGATGAACATTAGTCTACACACTGATGAACATTAGTCTAGTACACACTGATGAACATTAGTCTACACACTGATGAACATTAGTCTAGTACACACTGATGAACATTAGTCTAGTACACACTGATGAACATTAGTCTACACACTGATGAACATTAGTCTAGTACACACTGATGAACATTAGTCTAGTACACGCTGATGAACATTAGTCTACACACTGATGAGCATTAGTCTAGTACACACTGATGAACATTAGTCTAGTACACACTGATGAACATTAGTCTAGTACACACTGATGAACATTAGTCTACACACTGATGAACATTAGTGTACACACTGATGAACATTAGTCTAGTTCACGCTGATGAACATTAGTCTAGTACACACTGATGAACATTAGTCTACACACTGATGAACATTAGTCTAGTACACACTGATGAACATTAGTCTACACACACTGATGAACATCAGTCTACACACTGATGAACATTAGTCTAGTACACACTGATGAACATTAGTCTAGTACACACTGAAGAACATTAGTCTACACACTGATGAACATTAGTCTACACACTGATGAACATTAGTCTACACACTGATGAACATTAGTCTAGTACACACTGATGAACATTAGTCTACACACTGATGAACATTAGTCTAGTACACACTGATGAACATTAGTCTACACACTGATGAACATTAGTCTAGTACACACTGATGAACATTAGTCTACACACTGATGAACATTAGTCTAGTACACACTGAAGAACATTAGTCTAGTACACACTGATGAACATTAGTCTACACACTGATGAACATTAGTCTAGTACACACTGAAGAACATTAGTCTAGTACACACTGATGAACATTAGTCTAGTACACACTGAAGAACATTAGTCTAGTACACACTGATGAACATTAGTCTAGTACACACTGAAGAACATTAGTCTAGTACACACTGATGAACATTAGTCTAGTACACACTGATGAACATTAGTCTACACTGATGAACATTAGTCTACACACTGATGAACATTAGTCTAGTACACACTGAAGAACATTAGTCTACACACTGATGAACATTAGTCTAGTACACACTGATGAACATTAGTCTAGTACACACTGATGAACATTAGTTTACACTGATGAACATTAGTCTACACACTGATGAACATTAGTCTAGTACACACTGATGAACATTAGTCTACACACTGATGAACATTAGTCTAGTACACACTGATGAACATTAGTCTAGTACACACTGATGAACATTAGTCTAGTACACACTGATGAACATTAGTCTACACACTGATGAACATTAGTCTAGTACACACTGATGAACATTAGTCTAGTACACACTGATGAACATTATTCTTGTACACACTGATGAACATTAGTCTACACACTGATGAACATTAGTCTACACACTGATGAACATTAGTCTACACACTGATGAACATTAGTCTACACACTGATGAACATTAGTCTACACATTGATGAACATTAGTCTAGTACACACTGATGAACATTAGTCTACACATTGATGAACATTAGTCTAGTACACACTGATGAACATTAGTCTACACACTGATGAACATTAGTCTAGTACACACTGATGAACATTAGTCTAGTACACACTGATGAACATTAGTCTAGTACACACTGATGAACATTAGTCTAGTACACACTGATGAACATTAGTCTAGTACACACTGATGAACATTAGTCTACACACTGATGAACATTAGTCTAGTACACACTGATGAACATTAGTCTAGTACACACTGATGAACATTAGTCTAGTACACACTGATGAACATTAGTCTAGTACACACTGATGAACGTTAGTCTAGTACACACTGATGAACGTTAGTCTAGTACACACTGATGAACATTAGTCTAGTACACACTGATGAACGTTAGTCTAGTACACACTGATGAACGTTAGTCTAGTACACACTGATGTGTGTTGTGTGACGCAGGTCTGGATCCGGCCGGGCCGCACTTCGAAGGTTTGCCGGCGTTCGACAGACTGTCTCCGGACGACGCTCAGTTTGTGGACGCCATCCACACCTTCACCAAGTCCAGCATCATGCCGGGAGTGGGAATCAAGCAGAGCGTCGCGCATGTGGACTTCTATCCCAACGGAGGATCCTTTCAGCCCGGATGCAAGATGCTCGACATTTACAGTAACGTCTTCCAGTACGGCCTGCAAGGTACCGAACCGACACGTGTGGGGGAATATTGCTGCTATAAGATGATGAAGCGAACATGCAACAGAAGGGGCCGTTCGACCTGGACGTGTTCTTGTCCTCAGGGGTCTCCAGATATTGCCAGTTTGGAATTACACAAGGAATTTGTCTTGGTGATGATAAGCTTTAAATTAAATTTAAATTACAATTAATAATTAAAATGAAGTCAAGTCATCTTAATTTATACAGCGCTTTTAACAAAATAGATGTCTCACAGCAGCTTTACAGTGATAACAGGAGATTACAGTAACAGAGATTGTTTAGGCTTTACAGCAGCTCTAGAATAAAGTTATTGTCCAGATAAAGTTTTTATTGATTAATTTCCTAATATATATGAAAATAAGCGGAAGAAGATGGATGGATGGATGTATATGAAAATATATACACATAAACTCAAACACTTGGGTCCATCCATCTAGTCATATTTATATAAACCCAATGATTCAAAATAGGACAGACTCGTTCAGTGTGAACAATCCCTATAGGCAAGGCATCATGTAGCATACTAAATAAAGCAGTTTCACATACTATTTTAAAAGTGCATATTCTACTCTTGACCAAACTGTCATTAAAATGACTCATGGTGTTTTTGTAGGTGTTCCTAAGACCATCAAATGTGCCCACGAGCGCGCAGTGAAACTCTTCACCGACTCCCTGATCAACACCAGCCAGCCCATAATAGGCTACCGTTGCCATGACGACAGCACCTTCAACAAAGGCCAGTGTCTGGACTGCAAACAGATGCGCTGCAACACGCTAGGCTACGATGTGCGGCAAGAGCGCGCGGGCAGGAACGCCAAAGGCCTGTACCTCAAAACCGGCCCAGAAGCGCCCTATAAAGGTCAGTTAATGCGCTGGTGCTTGTGGCCCAGGTTTGAGTCTAGACGAGCGTCTGGATAAAACAGCAGGGGAGGCTAAAGGAGAAGGTGTTTATATATAGCGAACAGACACTCTCTTCACTCTCCCGCAGTGTTTCACTACCAGATCCGAGTCCAGCTGACGAACCTGATGGAGCCGGTCAAGACCTCGCTGCTCCTCTCGCTCAACGGGACCCGGGGACTGAGCCGAGACCTTCCCCTCACCCTGTGAGTCCACAGCACCACTGCACATTCACATGCTCCCTGTACAGCCTGAAGAACATTAGTCTAGTACACACTGAAGAACATTAGTCTAGTACACACTGAAGAACATTAGTCTAGTACACACTGAAGAACATTAGTCGACTGAGCCGAGACCTTCCCCTCACCCTGTGAGTCCACAGCACCACTGCACATTCACATGCTCCCTGTACAGCCTGAAGAACATTAGTCTAGTACACACTGAAGAACATTAGTCTAGTACACACTGAAGAACATTAGTCTAGTACACACTGAAGAACATTAGTCGACTGAGCTGAGACCTTCCCCTCACCCTGTGAGTCCACAACACCACTGCACATTCACATGCTCCCTGTACAGCCTGAAGAACATTAGTCTAGTACACACTGAAGAACATTAGTCTAGTACACACTGAAGAACATTAGTCTAGTACACACTGAAGAACATTAGTCTAGTACACACTGAAGAACATTAGTCTAGTACACACTGAAGAACATTAGTCTAGTACACACTGAAGAACATTAGTCTAGTACACACTGAAGAACATTAGTCTAGTACACACTGAAGAACATTAGTCGACTGAGCCGAGACCTTCCCCTCACCCTGTGAGTCCACAGCACCACTGCACATTCACATGCTCCCTGTACAGCCTGAAGAACATTAGTCTAGTACACACTGAAGAACATTAGTCTAGTACACACTGAAGAACATTAGTCTAGTACACACTGAAGAACATTAGTCTAGTACACACTGAAGAACATTAGTCTAGTACACACTGAAGAACATTAGTCTAGTACACACTGAAGAACATTAGTCGACTGAGCCGAGACCTTCCCCTCACCCTGTGAGTCCACAGCACCACTGCACATTCACATGCTCCCTGTACAGCCGGACCTGGGAATAATAGCATGGGGAAACAATGGAGCAGTTTATTGAAGCTTTAGACTAAATTTAAAAGAAAATCCCCCTAAATAAGTATGCATAAGTGTTTTATGTTTTGCATCATATTTGATACATCAGGCTTTTATGGAGGAAAAAAAACAGCTCAATTTTATTTATAGGAACTTTAGTTTTCTGCAGATGCTGATATTTATATGGACAAAAAGTGATGAAATTCTGATGCTTGTAATGTAAATCAATGAAATCTTTACAACTGAATAACAGATACATAAAATGCAAATAAATATCAAGATCTGCCAATAATATGTCTTAGTTAGATCATATTTAAAAGCTTTAGTTTTATGATCAAATCTCTGTAGTTTTAATACATAATGCAATATGATGATGATGATTGAGAGATGAGCTTCCTTAAAAGCCTGATGATAATTTTTAATACTCATGATTTTTATAATATATAATATCTGGATAATCAAGTAAACATGCTTCAGTTCAGCTGAAATATTACGAACAATATCGAAGTTATTCTTGCGTTTACTTGATAAAATCAGGTCAGATTTGACAGCAGAAAGACACGAGAAGCTCGGGCTGAAGGAGGACGTTTGTACAATTAAACTCAAGACTTTTACTTGATAAAACATCTGAACTGTCAATCAGAGACAGAAGGAATCCTGTTTGCACTCCTGTCACAATCAGACGGCGAGTTAGAGAACTGCAGTAACCTAACGTTGATTCACGCTGAAGAACTTTAATGTTTATTTATTTATTTGCACAAGTCATACAGAAATGTTTATTCATTCATTCATTCATTCATTCATTCATTGATTCATAACGTGCATGAACAAGAGAAAAAAAGGAACAGGAAGAAGAAAATCTTATGGTACCGTCACTTATTTGTGCACATAAAAAAATAAATAAAAAACAGCTGCTTTCTGAATGGATCAACCCCAATCCTCACCCCAAACACCAAACATTTTCAGTAATACCTATCTTTACACTTAATTATCATCATTTTAAGCGTGTTAGTCATAATTTTTCTTGTAACATTCCTGTATTTTTTCCTTATACAAATTCTTAAATTTACAAACACTTTTGCAGCATTTCAGTTCATAGTCCAAGGTATTCCACAGTTTAACTCCGTAAATAGACAAACACATCTGTTTTTATGTGGTACGTGCGAAAAGACTTTTAAAATGATATTGCCTTCAATGGCCAACTTCCTCTGATACAAGAGTAAATACATTTTGTAAAACCATATATATAAGCACTGTTGGTCAATAAACAATCAATCAGCTGCTGCTGCGGGTCGTTAACAACACGTCATCATCACTGGATCAATGTCGTGTGTGTGTGTGTGTGTGTGTGTGTGTGTGTGTGTGTGTGCGTGTGTGTGTGTGCGTGTGTGTGTGTGCGTGTGTGTGTGTGTGTGTGTGTGTCTGAGATCATGAGCTCTGGTGTGGTGCAGGTATCAGGACATCAGCAGTCCGAAGGCCTTCACCTCATTGGCTGCGGTGGCCGCTGATCTGGGTCACCTGACCTCCATCAGACTGGTCTGGAAGGGAGAGCTGGTCTGGTCAAACTGGCTGAGGAACATCAGGAACATCATGAGCTGGAACGGACCCGATCAGGACCTGGAACTCAGTGTGTGGAGAATCCGGATTAAATCAGGAGAGAGTCAGGAAAAGTGAGTTTCATTGAATTTCAGAGCAGAATGAGACCTTATTGTAAAGTGTTACCAAAAAATAAATATCTTTTCAATTTGATAATTTTTTCTGAAAACAAGACTTAATATCTGTGAATCTGTCAAATGTCATGTGAATATCTTAATATTTGAATATACGATGTCATTTTGCTTCTCCAGTAAATGTATCTTGGTTTAAGAATGTTTAAATTCGTCTAAAAGAGTCGGAAATTCTGAGTTGGATATTCCTAGTCAGAAATTCCAAGTTGGAGTTTCCCAGTCAGAAATTCCAATTCTAATTTCTGACTAGGAATTTCCGACTAGGAATTTCCAACTCGGAATTTCTGACTAAGAATTTCCAACTCAGAATTTCTGACTAGAAGACTCCGACTAGGAATTTTCTGACTATGAAACTCCGACTAGGAATTTCCAACTAGGAAACTTCAACTTGGAATTTCCAACTAGGAATTTTCCGACTTGGAATTTCTGACTAAGAATTTCCGACTAAGAATTTTCAACTCGGAATTTCCTATTTGGAATTTCCAATTCAGAATTTCTGACTAAGAATTTCGAACTCAAAATTTTTGACTATGAGACTCCGACTAGGAATTTTCTACTTGGAATCTCCTACTAGGAATTTCTGACTTGAAAATTCCACCTAGGAATTTCCAACTGGGAATTTCCAACTCGGAATTTCTGACTAGAAGACTCCGACTAGGAATTTTCTGACTATGAAACTCCGACTAGGAATTTCCAACTAGGAAACTTCAACTTGGAATTTCCAACTAGGAATTTTCCGACTTGGAATTTCTGACTAAGAATTTCCGACTAAGAATTTTCAACTCGGAATTTCCTATTTGGAATTTCCAATTCGGAATTTCCTATTTGGAATTTCCAACTCAAAATTTTTGACTATGAGACTCCGACTAGGAATTTTCTACTTGGAATCTCCTACTAGGAATTTCTGACTTGAAAATTCCACCTAGGAATTTCCAACTGGGAATTTCCAACTCGGAATTTCTGACTAAGAATTTCCAACTCAGAATTTCTGACTAGAAGACTCCGACTAGGAATTTTCTGACTATGAAACTCCGACTAGGAATTTCCAACTAGGAAACTTCAACTTGGAATTTCCAACTAGGAATTTTCCGATTTGGAATTTCTGACTAAGAATTTCTGACTAAGGATTTCCAACTAAGAATTTTCAACTCGGAATTTTTCCTATTTGGAATTTCCAATTCAGAATTTCTGACTAAGAATTTCCAACTCAAAATTTTTGACTATGAGACTCCGACTAGGAATTTTCTACTTGGAATTTCCTACTAGTAATTTCCGACTTGGAATCTCCTACTAGGAATTTATGACTTGAAAATTCCAACTAGGAATTTCCAACTGGGAATATCTGACTTGGAATTTCTGACGAAGAATTTCCAATTTTCGACCTTGGAGACTAGGAATTTCCAACTTGGAATTTCCGACTTGGAATTTCCAACCAGGAATATCCATCTTTGAATTTCAAACTAGGAATTTCCGACTTGGAATTTCTTACTAAGAATTTCCAATTTTCGACTAGGAGACTCTGACTAGGAATTTCCAATTTTCAACTAGGAGACTCTGACTAGGAATTTCCAACTCAGAATTTTTGACTAGGAGAACGTGTAACAGGTATTTTCACTGCCTTAATTTCCCTTCTCACAGCTCCACACTATGTTCACGTTATCGCAAGACTTTGTGCTAGTATTGCGAGATTTGATGCAGAGCTTGCGCCAATTTCCTTTAAATATGACTGTGCGCTGTTGATTGGTGTGTGTGGGACACACCTGTCAACACTCCTGTTTTACCCGGGAGTCTCCCGTATTTCACACCCATCTCCCGCCCCCCTCCCGTTTTGTTATTTCTCCCATGAAAGTCCCGTAATTTGTATGGCCCAAACCACGTTATATGAATAATCACATCACATCAATATTATTCCAAGGTTGTCCAGTTGCCAGATCTTGTATGAAACGCATCCTACTCACTCACTTTATCAACACAAATTTCAACCCATGTGAGCTCAACCTGGCAATCTACAACCCAGTTGCGCAGTCGATATCTGCGCAGATAGTAGACACGGGAAGTTGAATAAGCGTCACTGGGAGAAATGGGAAGAGAAGACTCAGTGGTAAATATTTAACGCAATTAACACAGCATCTGTTTTTTCTGTCATCCTTTGGCTGGCGTTACATTATATGATGCGCTATTATTCATGCAAATGCTTTTAAACCATTCAAGCCCAGACAAATTGAGCGGCAGAATCGAGTTCTCTTTCGGCTTGAAGTTGAACGAACTCTAACACACGCAATTATGCCAAAATGTCTGTTTTGTTGAGTATCCTCATAAGAGCAGACTGAGCAGTCTTAAATTAGTGAAATAAAGTCTTAAATGAACACAAATATTTGTGAGAGAATGAGGCATGTGTGAGATGTGTTGTGCAGCAAGCGGCTGGTCTTAAAGTGACAGCAGCCAATAAAGCTTTCTGCCAGTAAAGTTAATCAAAGAACAAAGGTAACAGAGAAAAACACTTGCTGCTCTTGACTAAAGAACTTTTGTAACTTTAATAAGGATTTATCTATATATAATTAAAATGTATGCAGTCCAAACTGTTTGATAACTTTATTCAATTTCTGTATATTTCCTACCTTTCAGACAAATATTTAAAATATACTGTCTTTATGTTGGTTCTACAATTAATTTGTATTAATTAAAATTAATTTGGAGATTACCTGTGAAATTATTACATTATAAAATATATTAAAAATTTTAGTTTTTTTATGGCGATTCATTGTAATTAATTACAGAAAAAAAATGTGATTAGTTATTTTTTGCAATCGATAAAAATGAATAAAAAAGAAACATGAATAATTCTTATTCATGTTTATTTTTATTGATTATTATGTATTTATTTATATTAAGGTCTGCGCAATTAATGTGTATTTAGCCTGCCTCTGCCATCCAGCACTACCTTATACATGCTACAAACGACTTAAAAATTCCAACAAGGAATTTCTTACTAGGAATTTCCGACTAAGAATTTCCAACTCAGAATTTCTGACTAGGAGACTCTGACTAGGAATTTTCAACTTGGAATTTCCCACTTGGAATTTCTTAGTAGGAATTTCCCACTTGGAATTTCTGACTGCGAATTTCCGACTTAAAATTTCCTTCTCAGAATTTTTTACTAGGAGAAAGATTTGGAAATTCCAACAAGGAATTTCCTACTAGGAATTTCTGACTTGAAATTTTCTACTAGGAATTTCCGATTTGGAATTTCCAATTAGGAATTTCTGACTTGGAATTTTCTACTAGGAATTTCCGATTTGGAATTTCCAATTAGGAATTTCTGACTTGGAATTTTCTACTAGGAATTTCCCATTAGGAATTTCTGACTGCGAATTTCCGACTTGGAATTTTCAACTAGGAGACTGTGACTAGGAATTTTCAACCCGGAATTTCCTACTAGGAATTTTCAACTAAGAGACTCTGTTTAGGAATTTCCTTCTCAGAATTTTTTACTAGGAGAAAGACATGGAAATTCCAACAAGGAATTTTCTACTAGGAATTTCTGACTTGAAATTTTCTACTAGGAATTTCTGACTTGAAATTTTCTACTAGGAATTTCCGATTTGGAATTTCTGACTAAGAATTTCCAACCACGAATTTTCCGACTCGGAATTTTCAACTAGGAATTTCCAATTAGGAATTTCTGACTTGGAATTTCCAACTAGGAATTTCTGACTTGAAATTTTCTACTAAGAATTTCCAATTAGGAATTTCTGACTTGGAATTTCCGACTTGGAATTTCCAACTAGGAATTTTTGACTAGGAATTTCCGACTTGGAATTTATGATTAAGAATTTCCAACAATTTTTGACTAGGAGACTATGACTAGGAATTCTTAGTCGGAAATTCCTAGTCGGAAATTCCAAGTCGGAGTTTCCTAGTCAGAAATCCTTCATCAGAAATTCCAAGTCGGAGTTTCCTAGTCAGAAATTCTTCATCAGAAATTCCAAGTCGGAGTTTCCAAGTCGGAAATTCCTAGTTGGAAATTCTGAGTTATTTATAAAAATATAGCTTTTCTTGCAACACACTGGTTCTGCTGTAGTTCTTTTTTCAAAGAATATCAAAAAAAGAATCAATAAAAAGGGGGCAAATTAAGTAATAGCATGGTAAAAACATGATAACATTTAAAACTTTTTAGACATTCACTCATTAATGAGAAGTTACGGACCAGATACAATGGGTTTTTTTTATTCAAAAATATTAAGTTATGACTGGACCCAGTGGAACAAAAGCTCATAAAACAAATGGACCAGGGAATGAAACAGGTGTATAAAGTGTTTAATGCATTACATGGGTAAAATGACAGACTGTGTAACAGTTTGATTGATATACATGTATGATTTTACTGCAGTAACTCTAGTGTTTGGGTGATGGTACATCTGTGATGGATATTAAAGCAGTTGAGATCTTTTCTGAAAATCTGATTATTTATTCGCTGAGTAACATGTCCTCTATTGATGAACTTGAGCAACAGCGGGAAACCTTCCCACATCAATCAGCTGGTTGAGTGGAGTGTGTGGTGTCTGATCTATCAGTGAAAGGACTGAGTGGTGTGTGTGGTGTCTGATCGAATGAAAGGACTGAGTGGAGTGTGTGGTGTCTGATCTAATGAAAGGACTGAGTGGAGTGTGTGGTGTCTGATCTAATGAAAGGACTGAGTGGAGTATGATCTATCAGTGAAAGGGCTGAGTGGAGTGTGTGGTGTCTGATCTATCAGTGAAAGGGCTGAGTGGAGTGTGTGGTGTCTGATCTATCATTGAAAGGACTGAGTGGACTGTGTGGTGTTTGATCGAATGAAAGGACTGAGTGGAGTGTGTGGTGTCTGATCTAATGAAAGGACTGAGAGGAGTGTGTGGTGTTTGATCTAATGAAAGGACTGAGAGAAGTGTGTGGTGTCTGATCTATCAGTGAAAGGACTGAGTGCAGTGTGTGGTGTTTGATCTAATGAAAGGACTGAGAGGAGTGTGTGGTGTTTGATCTAATTAAAGGACTGAGGAGTGTGTGGTGTCTGATCTATCAGTGAAAGGGCTGAGTGGAGTGTGTGGTGTCTGATCTATCAGTGAAAGGGCTGAGTGGAGTGTGTGGTGTCTGATCTATCAGTCAAAGGACTGAGGGGAGTGTGTGGTGTCTGATCTAATGAAAGGACTGAGAGGAGTGTGTGGTGTCTGATCTATCAGTGAAAGGACTGAGTGGAGTGTGTGGTGTCTGATCTAATGAAAGGACTGAGAGGAGTGTGTGGTGTCTGATCTATCAGTGAAAGGGCTGAGTGGAGTGTGTGGTGTCTGATCTATCAGTGAAAGGGCTGAGTGGAGTGTGTGGTGTCTGATCTATCAGTCAAAGGACTGAGTGGAGTGTGTGGTGTCTGATCTAATGAAAGGACTGAGAGGAGTGTGTGGTGTTTGATCTAATGAAAGGACTGAGAGAAGTGTGTGGTGTCTGATCTATCAGTGAAAGGACTGAGTGCAGTGTGTGGTGTTTGATCTAATGAAAGGACTGAGTGGAGTGTGTGGTGTCTGATCTAATGAAAGGACTGAGAGGAGTGTGTGGTGTTTGATCTAATTAAAGGACTGAGGAGTGTGTGGTGTCTGATCTATCAGTGAAAGGGCTGAGTGGAGTGTGTGGTGTCTGATCTATCAGTGAAAGGGCTGAGTGGAGTGTGTGGTGTCTGATCTATCAGTCAAAGGACTGAGTGGAGTGTGTGGTGTCTGATCTATCAGTCAAAGGACTGAGTGGAGTGTGTGTTGTCTGATCTAATGAAAGGACTGAGAGAAGTGTGTGGTGTCTGATCTATCAGTGAAAGGACTGAGTGCAGTGTGTGGTGTCTGATCTAATGAAAGGACTGAGAGGAGTGTGTGGTGTTTGATCTAATTAAAGGACTGAGGAGTGTGTGGTGTCTGATCTATCAGTGAAAGGGCTGAGAGGAGTGTGTGGTGTCTGATCTATCAGTGAAAGGGCTGAGTGGAGTGTGTGGTGTCTGATCTATCAGTCAAAGGACTGAGTGGAGTGTGTGGTGTCTGATCTAATGAAAGGACTGAGAGGAGTGTGTGGTGTTTGATCTAATGAAAGGACTGAGAGAAGTGTGTGGTGTCTGATCTATCAGTGAAAGGACTGAGTGCAGTGTGTGGTGTTTGATCTAATGAAAGGACTGAGTGGAGTGTGTGGTGTCTGATGTAATGAAAGGACTGAGAGGAGTGTGTGGTGTTTGATCTAATTAAAGGACTGAGGAGTGTGTGGTGTCTGATCTAATGAAAGGACTGAGTGGAGTGTGTGGTGTCTGATCTAATGAAAGGACTGAGAGGAGTGTGTGGTGTTTGATCTAATGAAAGGACTGAGAGGAGTGTGTGGTGTCTGATCTATCAGTGAAATGGCTGAGTGGAGTGTGTGGTGTCTGATCTATCAGTCAAAGGACTGAGTGGAGTGTGTGGTGTCTGATCTAATGAAAGGACTGAGAGGAGTGTGTGGTGTCTGATCTAATGAAAGGACTGAGTGGAGTGTGTGGTGTCTGATCTAATGAAAGGACTGAGTGGAGTGTGTGGTGTCTGATCTAATGAAAGGACTGAGTGGAGTGTGTGGTGTCTGATCTATCAGTGAAAGGACTGAGAGGAGTGTGTGGTGTCTGATCTATCAGTGAAAGGACTGAGTGGAGTGTGTGGTGTCTGATCTATCAGTGAAAGGACTGAGTGGAGTGTGTGGTGTCTGATCTATCAGTCAAAGGGCTGAGTGGAGTGTGTGGTGTCTGATCTATCAGTGAAAGGACTGAGTGGAGTGTGTGGTGTCTGATCTATCAGTGAAAGGACTGAGTGGAGTGTGTGGTGTCTGATCTATCAGTGAAAGGACTGAGTGGAGTGTGTGGTGTCTGATCTAATGAAAGGACTGAGTGGAGTGTGTGGTGTCTGATCTATCAGTGAAAGGGCTGAGTGGAGTGTGTGGTGTCTGATCTATCAGTCAAAGGGCTGAGTGGAGTGTGTGGTGTCTGATCTATCAGTGAAAGGACTGAGTGGAGTGTGTGGTGTCTGATCTATCAGTCAAAGGGCTGAGTGGAGTGTGTGGTGTCTGATCTATCAGTGAAAGGACTGAGTGGAGTGTGTGGTGTCTGATCTAATGAAAGGACTGAGTGGAGTGTGTGGTGTCTGATCTATCAGTGAAAGGACTGAGTGGAGTGTGTGGTGTCTGATCTATCAGTGAAAGGACTGAGTGGAGTGTGTGGTGTCTGATCTAATGAAAGGACTGAGTGGAGTGTGTGGTGTCTGATCTAATGAAAGGACTGAGAGGAGTGTGTGGTGTCTGATCTATCAGTGAAAGGGCTGAGTGGAGTGTGTGGTGTCTGATCTATCAGTCAAAGGGCTGAGTGGAGTGTGTGGTGTCTGATCTATCAGTGAAAGGACTGAGTGGAGTGTGTGGTGTCTGATCTAATGAAAGGACTGAGTGGAGTGTGTGGTGTCTGATCTAATGAAAGGGCTGAGTGGAGTGTGTGGTGTCTGATCTATCAGTCAAAGGGCTGAGTGGAGTGTGTGGTGTCTGATCTATCAGTGAAAGGACTGAGTGGAGTGTGTGGTGTCTGATCTAATGAAAGGACTGAGTGGAGTGTGTGGTGTCTGATCTAATGAAAGGGCTGAGTGGAGTGTGTGGTGTCTGATCTATCAGTGAAAGGACTGAGAGGAGTGTGTGGTCTCTGATCTATCAGTGAAAGGACTGAGTGGAGTGTGTGGTGTCTGATCTAATGAAAGGACTGAGTGGAGTGTGTGGTGTCTGATCTAATGAAAGGACTGAGAGGAGTGTGTGGTGTCTGATCTATCAGTGAAAGGGCTGAGTGGAGTGTGTGGTGTCTGATCTATCAGTCAAAGGGCTGAGTGGAGTGTGTGGTGTCTGATCTATCAGTGAAAGGACTGAGTGGAGTGTGTGGTGTCTGATCTAATGAAAGGACTGAGTGGAGTGTGTGGTGTCTGATCTAATGAAAGGGCTGAGTGGAGTGTGTGGTGTCTGATCTATCAGTGAAAGGACTGAGAGGAGTGTGTGGTCTCTGATCTATCAGTGAAAGGGCTGAGTGGAGTGTGTGGTGTCTGATCTATCAGTGAAAGGACTGAGTGGAGTGTGTGGTGTCTGATCTATCAGTGAAAGGACTGAGTGGAGTGTGTGGTATCTGATCTATCAGTGAAAGGACTGAGAGGAGTGTGTGGTGTCTGATCTATCAGTGAAAGGGCTGAGTGGAGTGTGTGGTGTCTGATCTATCAGTGAAAGGACTGAGAGGAGTGTGTGGTGTCTGATCTAATGAAAGGACTGAGTGGAGTGTGTGGTATCTGATCTATCAGTGAAAGGACTGAGTGGAGTGTGTGGTATCTGATCTATCAGTGAAAGGACTGAGTGGAGTTTGTGGTGTGATCTAATGAAATAACTGAGAGGAGTGTGTGGTGTCTGATCTCTGTGCAGGATGTGGTTCTGTGGTGTTTCCAGTGAAGTCACGCTTCTGAAGGCCTCAGAGGAGCAGGAGTTCAAACGCTGCAGATCCTCGTCGATGGCAAACGCTCAGAGGACGGAGACACAGACATAAAGACTCACAGCCATTCAACCCAGTCTTTTTATTAATGCATTTCAAGTACTCCAAAAAAATTACATCTCTTTGCACAATACGTTTTGAAATGTTACGTAAAAATGTTCAAAGTGAACAAAAATTTAGGTACTGTATAAAACACAGTGAACATTAACAGACAGCAGTATTAATCTTTTTTGTTCATTCGTTCCTCAATTTTAGTGTTCGGCCTATTTTCACCTACAACATTTGGACTCAATTAAGACTTTTTTTTTTTCAGTGCACTTTTCCTCTATGAAATTTCACCAAGACTACGTAAAAATTAAAAGTCAAATACAGGCAAATATTCAGATGTCCTCCAGTCCAGGCCGCCGCAAAACCACCGAAGCGCCGCTTTGTTTCTTCATGGCAGACGGCAGTATGGAAAAGAAGAACCAGATGTGGCTCGGCGGCCAGCCTGGACTCAACAAACTCTTGTCTAGAGGTGAACAAAAGAAAAGTATCAAAATGTACCTTCGAATATAACAGAAATTCTCCAGTTACTGTACATAGTTTACACCTGCTGAGATGGACGTGACACAAAGTCCTGCTCTCTGTCAGAGAGGATGAAGGGAAGCGTCCTCAAACCCACGCGGGATGTTCCCTCGGCGAGCGGCCCTTCACACACCTGAGACTGCCGCCCATCCGCAGGAGGATCAGGATGAGTCTCAGCGGACGCCACTGAAGGACTGTAAACTAAACCTTTGTGTTAATAGTACCGTGAGAATCCTCTACAGGGAAACTGCAGCTAAAACCTTAAAACACATTTGCAGGGAATAATCGTAACCGGGGTTCAAATCAACATTTCGTAAAATTCCACGTGAGCAGATCTTCACAGCAAACGCTGGATTTGAACATCCCAAAAACACTTTCAGTTACTTCAGTTATCTGGAATGAGTGGAAGCTTGTTTCTGCCAAGGAATAAAATAATAAAAGTTAATTGCTACTTTTTCCTCGTAAGCAGGACTTTATAACTAGAAAAAAGTCAGAATTGCCAGAAAAATATTGTGAACTGTGAGAAAAAGTGTCAGAACTGCGAGAAAAATTCTGAATCGCAATTGCAGGAAAAAGGTAATAATTGCAATACAAATGTATGAATTGCGAGAAAAAAAAAGTCTAAATTGCGAGATAAAGTTATAATTGCAAGAGATAAAAATGCCCAATTGAGAGAAAAGTCAGAATTCTTAAGAAAAAAATTGTGAAAAAGTTGTAATTGTGAGAAAAAATTCAGAATCGCGAGTAAGTCTGAATTGCGAGAAAATTGCAGTTGCAGGAAAATATTCATATTTGCAATAAAAATGTATGAATTGTGAGATAAAAGGCAGAATTGCGAGAAAAAAATTCTGAATTGCGAGGAAAGTTCAGAATCCCAATTGCAGGAAAAAGATTGTAATTGCAATATAAATGTATGAATTGCGAGAAAAAAAAGTCTAAATTGTGAGATAAAAAAAAGTCATAATTGCAAGAGATAAAAATGCGCAATTGAAAGAAAAGTCAGAATTCTGAAGAAAAAAAATTGTGAGTCATAATTGCGAGAAAATTGCAATTGCAGGAAAATAGTCATATTTGCAATAAAAATTTATGAATTGTGAGATAAAAGGCAGAATTGTGAGAAAAAAATTCAGAATTGCGAGAAAAGTTCAGAATCGCAATTGCAGGAAAAAGATCTTAATTGCAATATAAATGAATGAATTGCAAGAAAAAAAAGTCTAAATTGTGAGATAAAAAGTCATAATTGCAAGAGATAAAAATACGCAATTCATAGAAAAGTCAGAATTCTGAAGAAAAAAAGTTGTGAAAAACTCGTAATTGCGAGAAAATTGCAATTGCAGGAAAATAGTCATATTTGCAATAAAAATTTATGAATTGTGAGATAAAAGGCAGAATTGTGAGAAAAAAATTCAGAATTGCGAGGAAAGTTCAGAATCGCAATTGCAGGAAAAAGATCTCAATTGCAATATAAATGTATGATTTGCGAGAAAAAAAGTCTAAATTGCGAGATAAAAAAAGTCATAATTGCAAGAGATAAAAATGCGCAATTGAGAGAAAAGTCAGAATTCTGAAGAAAAAAAATTGTGAAAAGTCGTAATTGCGAGAAAATTGCAATTGCAGGAAAATAGTCATTTGCAATAAAAATTTATGACTTGTCAGATAAAAGTCAGAATTGTGAGAAAAAATTCAGAATTGTGAGAAAAGTTCAGAATCGCAATTGCAGGAAAAAGATCTTAGTTGCAATATAAATTTTAAAGTCTGAATTGCAAGAGAAAGTTGCAATTGCTTTTTTAATCTTTTATTCCGTGGCGGACAGAGGCTTCCACAGAAACGATCATGATCTTCATCTTCATGGTTGTACCGCTAACACACACAAACACACACATTAAAATCAAGATCTTCATGCACATTCCTCATTGGGGTGTGTACCGGAAGTGCAGTGGACGTGAGGACGTGATTCTAGATGAGCTATATACAAACACACACACAGAATGAAGCACGTAAACGGTGGAATGACGTCGGGCGGCTGCGCGTGATCCGTCCTCCTCGCGCTGAACCACCGCCTCCGTTTGAGCGTTTTTGAGTCCTGAGTGTTGTCAACAAAACTGCAACTGTAAATCTCTTATCGACAGTAGAAGAAATAATCTTCGTATAATACAGCTAATATCGTTTCTCTATACAGCCGTGAGTCTGGAAAAGGGAAGGCGTAATATTTCTGGTCTTACAAAATAAAAGTCCTTTTCCGAGCAGGTGGCGACGATTTGGGCCGAAGCTCCACACGCTTCCTTAAAAAGATGTTTTTCATATCAAACCACTTTGAGTCTTTAGGGTTTTCAAAGGAAAGAAGTGACTACAGGAGACGCTCTATCTACAAATACCCCGGTAAACCTTGGCACGCGAGGGCAAAAACAAACAAACAAACAAAACCGATCATTACAAAACAAACTCAGGAGTGCAGCTTCTCCGTGAGGGAATGAAGGACAGAGTTGTGGTTGGTTTTTACTCCAAAGAGAAACTCCAGTCTGCGGAAGCATTACGGACACCGGACATGTTCCCGTCAAGCGTTCCAGTTTAGTGCGTGATCCCGGATGAAGCCTGGCGTTACTGTGATGATGAGGAGCGGCGGCCCGGTGTGGTTCTTTGGAGTAAAGCCTGGCTCCACGGTCGGACTCCTTCAGTCGGGCCGTGGACCGGTGGCTCTCAGCGCCTCATCTGGCCCATCTGGTAGTTCTCGCGGGGCTGCCGGTGGTGGCGCTGAGGCTGAGGCTGGCGCTGGGCTGGACGGGCGGCCGGCCGCTGGTTCTGGTGCCCGTGAGCGTGCTGGTTCTGGTGCTGGTTCTGGTTCAGGTGCTGATGATGCTGCTGCTGCTGCTGCTGCTGAGCCGCCTGTTGAGCTCGTCGTCTCTTCAGCGTTCCTTCACCAGACAGAGAGAAACATGGACGTTACACTCAGTTCTGCAACTGTACTTACAATACAGAGGGAAAAACTGCCACAACATCTGAAAAAGTAGCTTTTGACCATCAAGTTCATGTATTTTCTTATTAACAGAAACTCTTATGAGATTCAAAGCTCTGATTGGGATTAAAACAATCATTAATCACATTATATTCCAATAATAAACATTAAAATATTATTATTGTTATTATGTTAACACTTTGCAATTAGGTTTCATTAGTTAACATTAGTTGAACTCACACTGGAAAATACTTTACAGCATTTATTAATCTTAGTTCATGTCAATCTCAACATTTATTTACACATTATTAAGAGAAAAAGTATCTGTTCATATTATTTAATGCACTGTGAGCTAACATGAACTAAAATTAACTAAGGTTAATAAATGCTGTAAAAATAGTTAATATTTTTAACTGTTTTAATGTAATTTAATGTTTGTATGTATTTTAGAGTTATTGATTTGAAAGTGCTTTATAAATAAAAGTTGAGTTGAGTAATATACAGTATTTACTAATGTTAAGAAATGAGACCTTATTGTAAAGTGTTACCTTTATTAGTATTGTCATTATATTTTATAATTATAATTAAGTAATTATATATAATTAAAACATGAATACTTAATTATTTAAACTTAAATATTAATTATTTCTTCTAAGACAAACATATATTACTGCTGTAATACAACAGGACAATAAAATAAAGCATTTTTCTCAGGTATTAATTTACTTTGCAGTAGTAAAATGTAATATTTATAACTCAATTTCTTCACTTTTTAGTGATAAATCCTTGAGCATTGATGTTAGTGGAAAACTGCAGTCCAAGTTCCTGTGCCAAAGTTTACAAACGCGTCTTGTTTAATCCGTCAACAAAAATACTGGAAAGATGCAAATGTGAAAATGCGCCTGTTGGTTCCCAAATCTCCGTGAAACTCACGGCACACGCAGAGATTGAGACACACCCAGTGCGGCGTGTGGAGAGAGCACATCCTCATATCCAAACATGTGATATACACTATATTGCCAATAGTTGTGGGACGTCTGCCTTTACATGCACACTAACGGCATCCCATGGGCCGCGGAATATTTAGTAGTGAGGACATTTCATGAATGGACTTATTGCACAGGAGGATCCGATGCCGGTCCCACGCTTGAGTTCACTGAGCTCCTGAGAGCGAGATCTTTCACAGATGTGTGTAGAAGCGTCTGCATGCCCAGTGCTTTACACCTGTGGCCATGGACGTGATTGAACTCCTGAATTCAGTGATTTGGAGGCGTGTCCCAATACTTCTGGCAATATAGGGTATGCGTGTATGTTAACGTGATATCTGTGTGTATGTTACCGTGATATCTGTGTGTATTAGTGCTGGGCGGTTTGACCAAAAATCAACATCACGGTTTTTTTCTAAATTATACCGGTTTCACGGTTTTTACCGGGTTTTTTTTTTGTGTGTTTTTTTTCTCAAGCATGATGGGTGTTTACCACATTTTCTACTGAGTGAGAGAGGAAATAGTGCAGTAGATTTACTTATAATGCCCTATTTTATTGTCATGAGTGAATATTATAGAAAAAATCCACACTAATATTAATAATACAGCAGGTTTGCAAGGCTGTTTACAAAGAGGTGCCAGCAGGACGCGCTTTAGGAGCGGCAGAAACAGTGGTTTCCCCGGTAACGGCTGTACACAAAGCAGCAACGCTCATAAACACTGCTTTATCAGGAAAGATAAAGAAAGATTCAATCGTAATAACAAAGAAACTTTTCTAAAGACCGTCAGTTCACTTCAGATACGTTAATACAGTATAAAAACACGCGCGCCGCGAGAAAAAAAGACACTCTCACCCCCACACGTCTCGTGCCCATTCTAGTCAATGCTTGTGTTTCAGATCGAAGCTTCCCAGAAGCGGCTCTCCGCGCCGCTTCGCTAAATATAGGCGCCTGGTCTATTTTGACGCACGCGTGTGGAGGACGGAATAAAACCTTGTCGCAGCTGTAATGCGCCGCAGACGTGTGTTGTAAATGAGGGGTGAGACTGTGTCGCGCAGCGCCGCGTTCCGATTAAAGCGACATACACCGGTTTTGCGGTATATTAAAAATTCATATCGTAACAAAAATAAACACCGGTATTCGGTATGAACCGGTAAACCGCCCAGCACAAGTGTGTATGGACACGTGATGTATGTGTGTATGGACACGTGATGTATGTGTGTATGTTAATGTGATATCTGTGTGTATGGACACATGATGTATGTGTGTATGGACGTGTGCGGAGAGCCGGTCACCTGGCAGGGGTTTGGGCGGAGGCAGTTTGGGGTTGCTGCTGGGAGTGTGAACACTGCAGATCTTGATGAATCCTGCCATCAGCATAATCAGAGCGATTCCCATCAGCAACACCGCCCACCAGTGAGCCTGCGCACACAACACACCCGTCAACACACACACAGTAATGCAGACACACACACACACACACACACACACACACACACACACACACTCACATTTGCCACTATCCACTCTGCGATGTTCTCGTACAGCTCGGGGTTGAAGATGAAACACACACAGACACACACACACACACACACACAGACACACACACACAGAGACACACACACAGAGACACACAGTAACACTTGCCACTATCCACTCTGCGATGTTCTCGTACAGCTCGGGGTTGAAGATGAAACACACACACACACACACACACACACACACACAGACACACACACACACACACACACACACACACACACACACACACAGTAACACTTGCCACTATCCACTCTGCGATGTTCTCGTACAGCTCGGGATTGAAGATGACACACACACACACACACACACACACACACAGACAGACACACACACACACACACACACACACACACAGACACACAGTAACACTTGCCACTATCCACTCTGCGATGTTCTCGTACAGCTCGGGATTGAAGATGACACACACACACACACACACACACACACACACACACACACACACACACACAGACAGACAGACAGACAGACAGACAGACAGACACACACACACACACACACACACACACACACAGACACACAGTAACACTTGCCACTATCCACTCTGCGATGTTCTCGTACAGCTCGGGATTGAAGATGGCCTTCTTCAGGCGGGCCAGGGGACCGTCGGCGTCCACCAGACGGCACTTCATGAACACGTCACAGTAACCCTTGAAGTCGTTGCAGGGCGAGCCGGCCTGAAGGGTCGTGACCTTCTTATTGAAGAAGCGTGCGAGACGCTCGGAGCCAGTGCTGCTGCAGGTGCTGGGGTTCACTGTAACACACACACACACACACACACACACACACACACACACACACACGGTCAGGGCACAGAGAAGGCTGATGCGTCTCAGTAAACACTGTATAACGTGCTGAAGTACAACGAAAGATGAAGTTTACTGTTGTTCTAGATACTTTAGTTTTTGGTTACACTTGATTTTAAAGGGGTCATGACATGAGAAACCAAATTTGCCTTGATCTTTTGGCATATAAGAGGTCTTTGTACCATTAAAACGTCCTGCAAGTTTCATAGCTTAAGACGTCCTCCCCATTATAAACGAATCATTTATTTAATCCAGCTCTAAATACAGCTCGTTCTGGATCCATGGTATGAAGTGACGTCACGGTACGAAGTGACGTAGCAGTCGTTTGCATATGAAGATTGCGATGTCACGCCGATGTGCTGTTCCTGGCTGTGGACAAAGAACATGTTTGAATAATATTCGCTGCTGAAAGATCCAGACGTCAGGGGAAGATGGATGCAGTTTATTTTTCGCGGACGTCCCAGTCACGGCAGTGTTAATTTAAGCGTGTGTTCTCCACATTTCAAGGATGAGTGACAGTTGAGAACAATCGCAGTTTGATGCTTTGCCAGAAAACTTTTGTACAAGATAAGGCCGTGTGGACTATTCTGGGCTACACAACAACGACGCAAACTGTAAGTAATGTAGGCTATTTAAAACTTAAAACTTTTTTAAACCGTTAATTGCAGTTTAATTCATTATGAATAATCACCGTGTTTTTTAGCCTACTTATTGTTTTATAACCGTCATGTTCATGCCCCGTAGGCAATTAAAAGATGTAGGCTGTTAAACTGACAAAATAGTTTCACACTTTCTATGTGGACGGGCTGATGCATTCTTAGTTGTGTTGATTTCCTCTGATTCCGACTCAAACATCATTGCAATCGCCATCGCCTCGCACGCATCACCCGTTACTATGGTAACAGTAAACACAGCTCCGCAAAATCCGCACGTTTTGAAAAGGGGGCGTTAACAATTGATGCATAGGCACTGACGTTATCCAATCATAACAGTGGATGTTAACACTGAACTCTTAAAGGGGAAACACCCCCAAAACAGACTGTCTGAATCAGAGCATGAGAAACAGGGTAGGAAAAAGTCATAAATCACTAAATTTTAAACGTTTTTTGTCCAAAAAACTATAGTAATACTATAATTGCACCTAAGGGAACACAATAAAAGAAAAGAAAAAAACATGTCATGACCCCTTTAAATGCCCTTGTTATACAGACACAACTGTACTTTATTTATGGTTTGGTTTGATTGTAATTATGCATAATTTACTGTTATTATGTAAGATGATGTCAAATGTGTAACAGGGCCACTGTAAAATGAAACATTACTGTTTGTTAAACACCAACTGACGTTAAAACATTAAATAAACCAAGAATAATTAAATGGACATTTAAAAATAATAAACATATAAATTACGATTTAAAAGAAACTGAATATTCAATGTAGGTTTGTGTTTCACTTGACAGAATATTTACTGATTAAACCACATGTCTGTTATGAACAGGAGGATAACATCATCTTTAGATTATGATCATTAATGGCGTTTATGATGTGATTCTGATTTAGTAATCAGATATTTTTACACGATCTCGTTTCATACAAACACAACTAGCGCCATCTTGCGTTTCATTTAATAATTGCATTTAAAAGGCAGTGTATATTCTCCAAATATTCTCGTGTGTGTGTGCCGAAAACAGAAATGAACTTGGTTAAAAATCACTGCACACATTTCTGGATAATACTGCAGAAATCTGAGCTTGCCAGCATGATCTACTCACAGCGAGTGTGTTTCACAGCGCGTGATCAGAGACTGTAATACACTACTGTTACTCATGACATCATGATCTATTATTAAATTA
>NC_138244.1:248088-263088 GCF_964197995.2 Scardinius erythrophthalmus
AGAGTGAAGTATAACATCAACCTCGTGAAGGACCCCAAAACTAGAGCAGAGTTCGGACTGAACAGGTCTGTAGTACAGCAAGCACTAAACGAAGAAGAAGACAAAATACTCAGTAGATGGCAGCCAGTAAAAGAGGCACTCAGATCAGTGTGCCCTAGAGTGTGGATTTCAGTGGAGACCTTGAGCAAGATGGAGGACAGGAAGAAGAAGGAAGCAGCAGTCAATGGCAGCAGGACTAGAGCCGCAGAAGCCCAGGCTCAAATACATCATCAGCAAAAGAAAACGAAGCCGTGAAGAGGAGTATCAAGAAGGATAAGGAAGACTATGCCCTGAAAGCAGACTTGGATGCATCAGTGGAGATGCTGTATCCTCTCTTTGAGATGATCTGGGAAGAAGAGGAGATTCAGACAAACTGGAAAGAGGGATACCTGATAAAGATCCTCAGCAATCGTGCCAACTACAGAGGCATCACATCTCTGTCTGATCCGACTGAAGGTGTTCAGTCGGATCCTCCTGGAGAGAGTGAAAGACATTGCTGACACACAGCTTCCGGCAGAATAGATCACGCACAGACACTCCGCATCATAGCCGAACAGTCCCTCGAGAGGAATTCCCCCGTTTATCAACTTTGTCGACTATGAGAAGACATTTGACAGCTTGGATCAAGAGACCCTTTGGAAGCTCCTTTGAAACTACGGCATCCCAGTGAAGTTGGTCAACCTGATAAGAACATCTTATGATGGAATGTCTTGTAGAGTCATCCATGCAGGGCAGCTCACTAACATCTTCCAGGTGAACAATGGTGTGAGAAAAGGATGCCCAGTCGGGTTATGAAGGAAGACACAAGAGCGAAAAACCAGAATCCAGTGGACCTCGCGACCCAGCTCGAGGACTTAGACACTTCTCTCCCACAACAAACAGCAGATGCAAGAGAAGACAGATGTAGACAGATGTGTCTATCGCATCTCAGAGAGAAGACCAAGATCCTAACGATAAAATCCTCAAGCAAGGAACCAATATTTTTAACAACAACTACTTTTTATTATACAAATGAGTCATTTAAAATATCTACAAATTAATAAAACTGATCTGAGATAAGTTAAAAACTATTTTGAAGCCTCGTTTACAGAAATCACATGACTTTGCCAGTTTGATACAAATCACTGATTCAAAACTAATGATTCACTAAAGCTTCAGAAAAGCAGCAGTCACTATTGCTCACTGTTAGGTCATGAACTACTGGAACCTTATTGTGAAGTGTTACTGGAAACTGAATATAAGCCTCAAGAGTGAACACTTCTGCACTGTGACCGTTGTGATGTAAAGCACACTTTGCTCTGTACCGTGAGGAGAACAGGAGGGTTGTTGTTATTTTACACTCATGACATGATGAATGAGAATCACTGAGAGTAAGGAGAATCACAGTAAAGGGACTGAGGGGAACTGTGACTCGGCCCAGTGCTTGTACCTGCAGACTTTGTTGGGTTTGAGTTTGCACTTCCTGTTGTCGGGTTGATTAGCATCGTAGCAGCAGTCGTCTTTACACTGGTCACTGTATCCACAGTCACACTCCTCACCCGGCTCCACCAGCCCGTTCCCACAGATCGGCTGCCCGGACTCTGCCACACACACACACACACACACACACACATCAGCTGCGCTCAGACCTGCAGGACTCGTTCCATCAGTGGCTCTGATTGGCTCACCCACGAAGCAGCTGCCCCTCTTCTTCTCCAGCACCTGGCTGATGTTCTTGATGCTGCACACCGAGAACTTGTTGTTGTTCAGCTTGTCCCCGGATGTGGCGCGCGCGTACATGATGTAGTTCCCCCGCTCCTTCTTATCCTGGCTCTTGGACTCGCCCGGAGTGCACTCCGACCCGGAGTCATGCTGAGGAATAAGATCACCATCATCACGAGTATGACATATATCATAAATGCCGATTATTCCCTTGAATTTGTAATTGCGTTTATTAATTACGATTATCACAATTTACATTAAATGATGTGTTGAACTGCTTTATACCAGAGGTTCTACACTCGTTAGGCCACATTTCACCATGGTCAACAAGCCCCGCCCACTTTTTAAAGGATTTATAAATGATTGATTTTTCTTTTTATTGGTTATGGGAACAACAATGAATACACAATATTAGAGCTTTTAATGAAACATGGAAACTGCTCCTGAATAATGAAGAGTATCCCTGCATGCTAATCCCTCTCAGCGGAATACGCCGTGTGCCAGTAACGGGATTTACTGGTATTTTACTGTTATTTCCTGACTTACTAATGTACAACGTAACAATGTTTCATGCTCGTAGTTTCTTTTGTGCTTTATAAATAGTGATATTGAGAGCGATAAACAGCGCGCCGCCGCATTAGCATGTGCAGTTTCGCTACTAGCGCAGTATAACGGCTGACAGGAGAGTCCGTTTCTCTGAGGTTAGAGACTTAACTCTATTTCAGCGCACACTTACGCCTCTGCTAGTTCCAGTTGTGCTGGCTCTCTGAAGCAGTCGTGATTCGCCTCTCACAGCGTGACATGCTCTAAACACACCTCTTAAACACTATTCTTAAACACAATAATGTAAGGATTTTTTTTTATTGCGGCTTTGAACGATTACGTAATCATGGCATCCGTAATTCGATTAATTGTGCAGCCCTAATATTCATCATCATCATCATCATAACTGAAACGGAGACGCTGGTTATCAACACTTTACGTTTGTCCACTACACTGATGTTGTAGGCGTGTGTCGGTCACGTGTGTGCATCCACTCACCGGCGAGCCGAAGTTGTGTCCCACCTCGTGTGCGAATGTGATGTGTGAGACTTTGGGAGGCACGTGTGAGGCGTAGTTCTGCACTGTGATGATCCCGGTGTTCAGAGACTTCTTCTTCCCGTCGGAGTACAGCTTACTCTTCTCACAGATGCCTCCAGAACTCCCTGAGGACACACACACACACACACACATCAGCACACACACACACTCACTCACTCACTCAGGGCTCTCCTGCAGAAGCGCTGGTTTACCGGCGGGAGCCCCGACCCAGGCCAGACCCAGAACCCCGTCGTCGAAGTCCCGGTCCGTGAACACGTAGGCCAGGCAGTAGTCGTCGTGGTTCTGCTCGGAGTTCAGCTCCAGGAACTTCTCCACGCCGATGTTAGCGAAGCGGAACGGGTTCGTCCGGTCCCGCTCGTCACTGGTGGTGTTTATCTGAGACCAGCAGCGCAACAAACCAGTCAGAACCAGCTTCTACTACAGGTCCCCTCCTCATCCTTCCCTCCCGTCATTTACACCCACAAAATATTTTTCGCTGAGTATGTTGAGCGTCTAGTGTGTTGAGTGTGTTGAGTGTGTTGAGCGTCTAGTGTGTTGAGTGTGTTGAGTGTGTTGAGTATGTTGAGTGTGTTGAGTGTGTTGAGTGTGTTGAGCGTCCAGTGTGTTGAGTGTGTTGAGTGTGTTGAGCGTCTAGTGTGTTGAGTGTGTTGAGTATGTTGAGTGTGTTGAGTGTGTTGAGCGTCTAGTGTGTTGAGTGTGTTGAGTATGTTGAGTGTGTTGAGTGTGTTGAGCGTCTAGTGTGTTGAGTGTGTTGAGCGTCTAGTGTGTTGAGTGTGTTGAGTGTGTTGAGCGTCTAGTGTGTTGAGTGTGTTGAGTGTGTTGAGTATGTTGAGTGTGTTGAGTGTGTTGAGCGTCTAGTGTGTTGAGTGTGTTGAGTGTGTTGAGCGTCCAGTGTGTTGAGTGTGTTGAGTGTGTTGAGCGTCCAGTGTGTTGAGTGTGTTGAGTGTGTTGAGCCTCCAGTGTGTTGAGTGTGTTGAGTGTGTTGAGTGTGTTGAGCGTCCAGTGTGTTGAGTGTGTTGAGTGTGTTGAGCGTCCAGTGTGTTGAGTGTGTTGAGCGTCCAGTGTGTTGAGTGTGTTGAGTGTGTTGAGCGTCCAGTGTGTTGAGTGTGTTGAGTGTGTTGAGTGTGTTGAGCGTCCAGTGTGTTGAGTGTGTTGAGTGTGTTGAGCGTCCAGTGTGTTGAGTGTGTGTGTCCAGTGTGTTGAGTGTATTGAGCGTGTGTGTCCAGTGTGTTGAGTGTGTTGAGTGTGTTGAGTGTGTTGAGCGTCCAGTGTGTTGAGTGTGTTGAGTGTGTTGAGCGTCCAGTGTGTTGAGTGTGTTGAGTGTGTTGAGCGTCCAGTGTGTTGAGTGTGTTGAGCGTCCAGTGTGTTGAGTGTGTTGAGTGTGTTGAGCGTCCAGTGTGTTGAGTGTGTTGAGTGTGTTGAGTGTGTTGAGCGTCCAGTGTGTTGAGTGTGTTGAGTGTGTTGAGCGTCCAGTGTGTTGAGTGTGTTGAGTGTTTTGAGTGTGTTGAGTGTGTTGAGCGTCCAGTGTGTTGAGTGTGTTGAGTGTGTTGAGTGTCCAGTGTGTTGAGTGTGTTGAGCGTCCAGTGTGTTGAGTGTGTTGAGTGTTTTGAGTATGTTGAGTGTGTTGAGCGTCCAGTGTGTTGAGTGTGTTGAGTGTTTTGAGTGTGTTGAGTGTGTTGAGCGTCCAGTGTGTTGAGTGTGTTGAGTGTGTTGAGCGTCCAGTGTGTTGAGTGTGTTGAGCGTCCAGTGTGTTGAGTGTGTTGAGAGTGTTGAGTGTGTTGAGTGTGTTGAGTGTGTTGAGCGTCCAGTGTGTTGAGTGTGTTGAGTGTGTTGAGCGTCCAGTGTGTTGAGTGTGTTGAGTGTTTTGAGTGTGTTGAGCGTCCAGTGTGTTGAGTGTGTTGAGCGTCCAGTGTGTTGAGTGTGTTGAGCGTCCAGTGTGTTGAGTGTGTTGAGCGTCCAGTGTGTTGAGTGTGTTGAGTGTGTTGAGCGTCCAGTGTGTTGAGTGTGTTGAGTGTGTTGAGCCTCCAGTGTGTTGAGTGTGTTGAGTGTGTTGAGTGTGTTGAGCGTCCAGTGTGTTGAGTGTGTTGAGTGTGTTGAGCGTCCAGTGTGTTGAGTGTGTTGAGTGTGTTGAGCGTCCAGTGTGTTGAGTGTGTTGAGTGTGTTGAGCGTCCAGTGTGTTGAGTGTGTTGAGTGTGTTGAGCGTCCAGTGTGTTGAGTGTGTTGAGCGTCCAGTGTGTTGAGTGTGTTGAGTGTGTGTGTCCAGTGTGTTGAGTGTATTGAGCGTGTGTGTCCAGTGTGTTGAGCGTCCAGTGTGTTGAGTGTGTTGAGTGTGTTGAGCGTCCAGTGTGTTGAGTGTGTTGAGCGTCCAGTGTGTTGAGTGTGTTGAGCGTCCAGTGTGTTGAGTGTGTTGAGCGTCCAGTGTGCTGAGTGTGTTGAGTGTGTTGAGTGTGTTGAGCGTCCAGTGTGTTGAGTGTGTTGAGTGTTTTGAGTGTGTTGAGTGTGTTGAGCGTCCAGTGTGTTGAGTGTGTTGAGCGTCCAGTGTGTTGAGTGTGTTGAGCGTCCAGTGTGTTGAGTGTGTTGAGTGTGTTGAGCGTCCAGTGTGTTGAGTGTGTTGAGTGTGTTGAGTGTGTTGAGCGTCCAGTGTGTTGAGTGTGTTGAGTGTATTGAGCGTCCAGTGTGTTGAGTGTGTTGAGAGTGTTGAGTGTGTTGAGCGTCCAGTGTGTTGAGTGTGTTGAGCGTCCAGTGTGTTGAGTGTGTTGAGTGTGTTGAGCGTCCAGTGTGTTGAGTGTGTTGAGTGTGTTGAGCGTCCAGTGTGTTGAGTGTGTTGAGCGTCCAGTGTGTTGAGTGTGTTGAGCGTCCAGTGTGTTGAGTGTGTTGAGCGTCCAGTGTGTTGAGCGTCCAGTGTGTTGAGTGTTTTGAGTGTGTTGAGTGTGTTGAGTGTGTTGAGTGTGTTGAGCGTCCAGTGTGTTGAGTGTTTTGAGTGTGTTGAGTGTGTTGAGTGTGTTGAGTGTGTTGAGTGTGTTGAGCGTCCAGTGTGTTGAGTGTGTTGAGTGTTTTGAGTGTCCAGTGTGTTGAGTGTGTTGAGTGTGTTGAGCGTCCAGTGTGTTGAGTGTGTTGAGTGTTTTGAGTGTGTTGAGTGTGTTGAGCGTCCAGTGTGTTGAGTGTGTTGAGTGTTTTGAGTGTCCAGTGTGTTGAGTGTGTTGAGTGTGTTGAGCGTCCAGTGTGTTGAGTGTGTTGAGTGTGTTGAGTGTGTTGAGCGTCCAGTGTGTTGAGTGTTTTGAGTGTCCAGTGTGTTGAGTGTGTTGAGTGTGTTGAGCGTCCAGTGTGTTGAGTGTGTTGAGTGTTTTGAGTGTGTTGAGTGTGTTGAGCGTCCAGTGTGTTGAGTGTGTTGAGTGTTTTGAGTGTCCAGTGTGTTGAGTGTGTTGAGTGTGTTGAGCGTCCAGTGTGTTGAGTGTGTTGAGCGTCCAGTGTGTTGAGTGTGTTGAGTGTGTTGAGCGTCCAGTGTGTTGAGTGTGTTGAGTGTGTTGAGCGTCCAGTGTGTTGAGTGTGTTGAGTGTGTTGAGCGTCTAGTGTGTTGAGTGTGTTGAGTGTGTTGAGCGTCCAGTGTGTTGAGTGTGTTGAGTGTGTTGAGCGTCCAGTGTGTTGAGTGTTTTGAGTGTCCAGTGTGTTGAGTGTGTTGAGTGTGTTGAGTGTGTTGAGCGTCCAGTGTGTTGAGGGTCCAGTGTGTTGAGTGTGTTGAGTGTGTTGAGTGTATTGAGCGTGTGTGTCCAGTGTGTTGAGTGTGTTGAGTGTGTTGAGCGTCCAGTGTGTTGAGCGTCCAGTGTGTTGAGTGTATTGAGCGTGTGTGTCCAGTGTGTTGAGTGTGTTGAGTGTGTTGAGCGTCCAGTGTGTTGAGCGTCCAGTGTGTTGAGTGTATTGAGCGTGTGTGTCCAGTGTGTTGAGTGTGTTGAGTGTGTTGAGCGTCCAGTGTGTTGAGCGTCCAGTGTGTTGAGTGTGTTGAGTGTATTGAGCGTGTGTGTCCAGTGTGTTGAGTGTGTTGAGCGTCCAGTGTGTTGAGTATATTGAGCGTGTGTGTCCAGTGTTGAGTGTGTTGAGTGTGTTGAGTGTGTTGAGCGTCCAGTGTGTTGAGCGTCCAGTGTGTTGAGTGTGTTGAGTGTATTGAGCGTGTGTGTCCAGTGTGTTGAGTGTGTTGAGTGTATTGAGCGTGTGTGTCCAGTGTGTTGAGTGTGTTGAGTGTATTGAGCGTGTGTGTCCAGTGTGTTGAGTGTGTTGAGCGTCCAGTGTGTTGAGTGTGTTGAGTGTATTGAGCGTGTGTGTCCAGTGTGTTGAGTGTGTTGAGTGTATTGAGCGTGTGTGTCCAGTGTGCTGAGTGTGTTGAGCGTCCAGTGTGTTGAGCGTCCTCGTTTAGTGAGATCAAATAATAAATCTACTGCAGGATCTAGGAAAAATCTAATTGTTATTAAAACAGAAAATGTTGCTATTAGTAAACAAAAACAATTTCTAAAGCTAGGTCTTTTAAACATTAGATCACTCACACCTAAGGCAGTTATTGTAAATGAAATAGTCACAGATAATAGCTTCGATGTACTTTGCCTTACTGAAACCTGGCTTAAACCAAATGATTATTTTGGTTTAAATGAGTCTACTCCATCAGGATACTCCTATAAGCACGAGCCCCGTCTGATTGGTCGTGGCGGCGGTATTGCAACTATCTATAGAGATATTCTCAATGTTACTCAGAAAACGGGTTATAAGTTTATTTTATTTGAAGTACTTGTACTAAATGTTACGCTCTTAGATGACAGAAAAACATCCCTATTATCTTTAGCCTTGGCTACCGTATATAGACCACCAGGGCCTTACGCTGATTTCCTAAAAGAATTTGCAAATTTTCTCTCAGATCTATTGGTCAATGTCGATAAAATATTAATTGTTGGAGATTTTAACATACACGTAGATAATCAAAATGATACGTTAGGGGCTGCGTTTATAGACTTATTAAACTCCTTTGGGGTTAAGCAAAACGTTACCGGACCAACTCATCATTTTAATCATACACTCGATTTAATTATATCACATGGAACCGATCCAACCGATATAGATATCATTCCGCAAAGTGATGATGTAACTGACCATTACATGGTAACTTGCATATTACGTACCCCGGTAATATATCATGCTGCGCCGCGTTATCGATTAGGCAGAACAATCCTTCCATCCACCATAGATAATTTTTCAAATTGCTTATCGGATCTGTCTCAGCTGCTGCCTGAACCTAAACAAACAGATGAACTAGACGAACTAACCAGCACTATGAGCACCGTTCTCTCTGGAAAATGGGATATTGTTGCACCTATGAGACTAAAAAAGGTCAGAGAGAAAATAAAAGCACCATGGTACAACAATACTACTCGTGTTCTAAAGAGAGAAACCCGTAAATTAGAGCGTAAATGGAAACAAACTAATTTAGAGGTTTTTAGAATCGCTTGGAAAGACAGTACGTCACGCTATAAAAAGGCCCTAAAAGCGGCCAGGGCTGAGCATCTCCGCAAACTAATAGAAAATAACCAAAACAATCCTAGGTTCTTATTTAACACCGTGGCTAGACTAACAAATAAACAAGCGTCACCTGAACAAAATATTCCGTTACAGTTTAGTAGTAATGATTTCATGAATTTTTTCACTGAGAAAATAGAAAACATCAGATCCACAATTGTAAACGTTCAATCTTCAATCGCGCCTTATAATTCAGCCTCGATTATCACCCCGCAAGAACAATTACAGTGCTTTACAACTATAGAACAAAAAGAGTTAAATAAATTTATCATTTCCTCTAAAACAACAACATGTTTATTTGATCCCATACCAACTAAACTCTTGAAAGAAGTGTTACCTGTAGTGGAAGAGCCTCTCCTCAATATTATTAACTCGTCTTTATCTTTAGGTCATGTTCCAAGAACATTTAAATTGGCAGTTATAAAACCACTCATTAAGAAACCACAATTAGACCCAAATAACCTAGCAAATTATAGACCCATTTCAAATCTTCCTTTTATGTCCAAAATATTAGAAAAAGTTGTGTCTGCCCAACTGGGCTCTTTCTTGCAAGAAAATGACACCTATGAAAAGTTTCAGTCTGGGTTCAGGCCGCATCATAGCACTGAAACTGCGCTCGTTAAAATCACAAATGATTTACTCTTAGCTTCTGACCAAGGCTGTATCTCAATACTAGTTTTACTTGATCTTAGTGCTGCGTTCGATACTATAGATCACACAATACTCTTAGATCGGCTACAAAACTATACCGGTGTTCAAGGACAAGCATTAAGCTGGTTCAGATCATACCTATCTGACCGCTACCATTTTGTCTATTTAAACGGAGAAAAATCGATCATAACTCCAGTAAACTATGGAGTGCCGCAAGGATCTGTGTTAGGCCCTCTATTATTCTCAATATATATGCTGCCACTTGGAAATATTATAAGGAAACATGGAATTAGTTTCCATTGTTATGCTGATGACACTCAACTATATATATCATCACGGCCGGATGAAAACGCTAAATTATCCAAATTGACAGAGTGTGTTAAAGATATAAAAGATTGGATGACGCACAATTTTCTTTTATTAAATCCAGATAAGACAGAGGTAATACTTATCGGTTCAAAAAACCGCCCACAAAACCTCTCACAATACAACTTTAACATAGTAGGGTGTCCTGTTACTTTATCCTCTACAGTAAAAGACCTGGGTGTTATATTAGATTGTAACTTGTCTTTTGAAAATCATATTTCATATGTTACAAAAACAGCATTTTTTCACCTTAGAAATATTGCTAAATTACGTAACATGCTATCTGTCTCTGATGCAGAAAAGCTAGTTCATGCATTCATGACCTCGAGACTAGATTACTGTAATGCTTTATTAGCTGGTTGTCCTGCATCCTCAATAAACAAGCTACAGTTAGTCCAAAATGCCGCCGCTAGAGTTCTTACTAGATCAAGAAAGTTTGACCATATAACACCAATTTTATCATCACTACACTGGTTACCTATAAAGTTCCGTAATAATTACAAGGTATTGCTACTGACTTATAAAGCCCTAAACGGCTTAGCTCCAGTTTATTTAACGGATCTTCTATCGCCCTATAATCCATCGCGCTCTTTAAGATCACTAAATTCGAGGCTTCTGGTCATACCTAGGATATCCAGATCCACCAAAGGAGGGAGAGCATTTTCACATTTAGCACCAAAACTCTGGAATAGCCTTCCTGATACTGTTCGTTGCTCAGATTCGCTCTCCCAGTTTAAAACTAGATTAAAGACGCATCTCTTCAGCCAGGCATTCATATAATATTTTAATCTTACAGTTAAATCCGGTCTCTACTTCATAAACGCCAGAGGAGAACTGGCCCCCGACTGAGCCTGGGTTCTCCCAAGGTTTTTTTTTCTCCATTAGGTCACCTAATGGAGTTTTTCGGTTCCTTGCCACTGTTGCCTTTGGCTTGCTCAGTTGGGGATGCTTAAATTGATTAATCGATTCACCAGTGCTATTGATCTGCATTACCAAACGTGGATGTTTTACACCAGAAACAAACACTGATGTACTATTTTATTTAATACTGTGAAGCTGCTTTGATACAATCTGTATTGTGAAAAGCGCTATATAAATAAAGTTGACTTGACTTGACTTGTTGAGTGTGTTGAGTGTGTTGAGCGTCCAGTGTGTTGAGTGTGTTGAGTGTGCTGAGTGTGTTGAGTGTGTTGAGTGTGTTGAGCGTCCAGTGTGTTGAGCGTCCAGTGTGTTGAGTGTGTTGAGCGTCCAGTGTGTTGAGTGTGTTGAGTGTGTTGAGCGTCCAGTGTGTTGAGTGTGTTGAGTGTGTTGAGTGTGTTGAGTGTGTTGAGCGTCCAGTGTGTTGAGTGTGTTGAGTGTATTGAGCGTGTGTGTCCAGTGTGTTGAGTGTGTTGAGTGTATTGAGCGTGTGTGTCCAGTGTGCTGAGTGTGTTGAGCGTCCAGTGTGTTGAGTGTGTTGAGTGTGTTGAGCGTCCAGTGTGTTGAGTGTGTTGAGTGTGCTGAGTGTGTTGAGCGTGTGTCCAGTGTGTCCAGCATGTTGAGCGTGTCGAGTGTGTTGAGGGTGTTGAGTGTGTCCAGCGTGTCACGTGTGTTGAGTGTGTCCAGCGTGTCACGTGTGTTCAGCGTGTCACGTGTGTTGAGTGTGTCCAGCGTGTCACGTGTGTTGAGTGTGTCCAGCGTCCAGTGTGTTGAGTGTGCTGAGTGTGTTGAGCGTCCAGTGTGTTGAGTGTGTTGAGTGTGCTGAGTGTGTTGAGCGTGTGTCCAGTGTGTCCAGCATGTTGAGCGTGTCGAGTGTGTTGAGGGTGTTGAGTGTGTCCAGCGTGTCACGTGTGTTGAGTGTGTCCAGCGTGTCACGTGTGTTCAGCGTGTCACGTGTGTTGAGTGTGTCCAGCGTGTCACGTGTGTTGAGTGTGTCCAGCGTGTCACGTGTGTTGAGTGTGTCCAGCGTGTCACGTGTGTTGAGTGTGTCCAGCGTGTCGCGTGTGTTGAGTGTGTCCAGCGTGTCGCGTGTGTTGAGTGTGTCCAGCGTGTCGCGTGTAGAGTGTGTCCTGCGTGTCACGTGTGTCGAGTGTGTCCTGCGTGTCACGTGTGTCGAGTGTGTCCAGTGTGTCCAGCGTGTCACGTGTGTTGAGTGTGTCCAGCGTGTCACGTGTGTAGAGTGTGTCCTGCGTGTCGCGTGTGTCGAGTGTGTCCAGCGTGTCACGTGTGTTGAGTGTGTCCAGCGTGTCACGTGTGTAGAGTGTGTCCTGCGTGTCGCGTGTGTAGAGTGTGTCCAGTGTGTTGAGTGTGTCCAGCGTGTCACGTGTGTAGTGTGTCCTGCGTGTCACGTGTGTAGAGTGTGTCCAGCGTGTCACGTGTGTTGAGTGTGTCCAGCGTGTCACGTGTGTTGAGTGTGTCCAGCGTGTCACGTGTGTAGAGTGTGTCCTGCGTGTCGCGTGTGTTGAGTGTGTCCAGTGTGTTGAGTGTGTCCAGCGTGTCACGTGTGTAGTGTGTCCTGCGTGTCACGTGTGTAGAGTGTGTCCTGCGTGTCACGTGTGTAGAGTGTGTCCTGCGTGTCGCGTGTGTCCAGTGTGTCCAGTGTGTTGAGTGTGTCCAGTGTGTTGAGTGTGTCCAGCGTGTCACGTGTGTTGAGTGTGTCCTGCGTGTCACGTGTGTCGAGTGTGTCCAGTGTGTCACGTGTGTAGAGTGTGTCCTGCGTGTCACGTGTGTCGAGTGTGTCCAGCGTGTCACGTGTGTGTCCTGCGTGTCACGTGTGTCGAGTGTGTCCAGCGTGTCACGTGTGTAGAGTGTGTCCTGCGTGTCACGTGTGTAGAGTGTGTCCTGCGTGTCGCGTGTGTTGAGTGTGTCCAGCGTGTCACGTGTGTAGAGTGTGTCCTGCGTGTCACGTGTGTCGAGTGTGTCCAGTGTGTTGAGTGTGTCCAGTGTGTTGAGTGTGTCCAGCGTGTCACGTGTGTTGAGTGTGTCCAGCGTGTCACGTGTGTAGAGTGTGTCCTGCGTGTCGCGTGTGTAGAGTGTGTACAGCGTGTCACGTGTGTAGAGTGTGTCACGTGTGTAGAGTGTGTCCAGTGTGTTGAGTGTGTCCAGTGTGTTGAGTGTGTCCAGCGTGTCACGTGTGTTGAGTGTGTCCTGCGTGTCACGTGTGTCGAGTGTGTCCAGTGTGTTGAGTGTGTCCAGTGTGTTGAGTGTGTCCAGTGTGTTGAGTGTGTCCAGCGTGTCACGCGTGTTGAGTGTGTCCAGCGTGTCACGTGTGTAGAGTGTGTCCTGCGTGTCACGTGTGTAGAGTGTGTCCTGCGTGTCGCGTGTGTCCAGTGTGTCCAGTGTGTTGAGTGTGTCCAGTGTGTTGAGTGTGTCCAGCGTGTCACGTGTGTTGAGTGTGTCCTGCGTGTCACGTGTGTAGAGTGTGTCCTGCGTGTCGCGTGTGTCCAGTGTGTCCAGTGTGTTGAGTGTGTCCAGTGTGTTGAGTGTGTCCAGCGTGTCACGTGTGTAGAGTGTGTCCTGCGTGTCACGTGTGTAGAGTGTGTCCTGCGTGTCACGTGTGTCGAGTGTGTCCAGCGTGTCACGTGTGTTGAGTGTGTCCAGCGTGTCACGTGTGTTGAGTGTGTCCAGCGTGTCACGTGTGTAGAGTGTGTCCTGCGTGTCGCGTGTGTCCAGTGTGTCCAGTGTGTTGAGTGTGTCCAGTGTGTTGAGTGTGTCCAGCGTGTCACGTGTGTAGAGTGTGTCCTGCGTGTCACGTGTGTAGAGTGTGTCCTGCGTGTCACGTGTGTCGAGTGTGTCCAGCGTGTCACGTGTGTAGAGTGTGTCCTGCGTGTCACGTGTGTAGAGTGTGTCCTGCGTGTCGCGTGTGTTGAGTGTGTCCAGCGTGTCACGTGTGTAGAGTGTGTCCTGCGTGTCACGTGTGTTGAGTGTGTCCTGCGTGTCACGTGTGTCGAGTGTGTCCAGTGTGTTGAGTGTGTCCAGTGTGTTGAGTGTGTCCAGCGTGTCACGTGTGTTGAGTGTGTCCAGCGTGTCACGTGTGTAGAGTGTGTCCTGCGTGTCGCGTGTGTAGAGTGTGTACAGCGTGTCACGTGTGTAGAGTGTGTCCTGCGTGTCACGTGTGTAGAGTGTGTCCAGTGTGTTGAGTGTGTCCAGTGTGTTGAGTGTGTCCAGCGTGTCACGTGTGTTGAGTGTGTCCTGCGTGTCACGTGTGTCGAGTGTGTCCAGTGTGTTGAGTGTGTCCAGCGTGTCACGTGTGTTGAGTGTGTCCTGCGTGTCACGTGTGTCGAGTGTGTCCAGTGTGTTGAGTGTGTCCAGTGTGTTGAGTGTGTCCAGTGTGTTGAGTGTGTCCAGCGTGTCACGTGTGTAGAGTGTGTCCTGCGTGTCACGTGTGTAGAGTGTGTCCTGCGTGTCGCGTGTGTCCAGTGTGTCCAGTGTGTTGAGTGTGTCCAGTGTGTTGAGTGTGTCCAGCGTGTCACGTGTGTTGAGTGTGTCCTGCGTGTCACGTGTGTTGAGTGTGTCCAGTGTGTTGAGTGTGTCCAGTGTGTTGAGTGTGTCCAGCGTGTCACGTGTGTAGAGTGTGTCCTGCGTGTCACGTGTGTAGAGTGTGTCCTGCGTGTCGCGTGTGTCCAGTGTGTTGAGTGTGTCCTACGTGTCACGTGTGTTGAGTGTGTCCAGTGTGTGTTGAGTGTGTCCAGCGTGTCATGTGTGTCGAGTGTGTTGAGTGTGTGACTGACCCGGATCCTCTTGACCATGAAGCTGATGTTGCGGATGCCCATGAAGTCTGTGCCCTGGTAGATGGCGTCGATGGCCTTCACATGACTGGAGATCTGAGGAGACACACAGAACATCTTCATCACCCTCATCATCATCTTCATCAGCATCATCTTCATCACCACTATCATGACCATCATCACCCTCTTCTTCATCATCATCATCACCCTCATCATCATCATCACCCTCTTCTTCATCATCATCATCACCCTCATCATCATCATCATCACCCTCATCATCATCATCACCCTCTTCTTCATCTCTGAGGTTAGACCTGTACCTGAGCGATGACGGCCTCTCTGGTCTTGTAGTATTTGAAGAACAGGTGATCGGTCTGGATGAAGAGCTGGCAGGTGTTCTTCTCCACCTGAGTCATCCTCCTCTTCCTCAGTAACGCCTGATCCTGCGCTGACGACTTCTCCTGCAGAGACAGAGTCATTTATACAGCGCTTTAACAATATAGAGTTCCACAGCAGCTTTACAGTGATAACAGGAGAGTACAGTAGCAGAGAGTGTTCAGGCTTTACAGCAGATCTAGAATAAAGTTATTGTCCAGATAAAGTTAGTTTTGATTGATTCACTTCTGTTGCAAAGATCATTAGTTATTAACTCAGGGGCCGCTAACACAACTCTAACTGAGAACAGGAACTTCTCATGCGCTCCGGCCGTTCATTGGCAGGACAGCAGTGTTTGGGGCTCGAGAACGCTGACTTTGAAACAGGATCCAAGGTGCAAGTTTTGACAATGTTTGAAAAACGTGATCATCTCCGTGTAAACTTCAAAAGCGTGAGTGTGTGAGGATGCGAGCGCTTGAGAGTGTGTGTGTCAGTGAGGAGTTCA
>NC_138244.1:268088-338088 GCF_964197995.2 Scardinius erythrophthalmus
GTGTCGTACTCCAGTTCTCCTCCAGTCATCTCCAGTTTAAAGTCTTCTGAGAACAGCCGTGTGTCTCGCTTCATCCGCAGGTTGAAATGTCTGCCAGGTGGAAAACACACATTTCAAACATGACTGCAATTTTACAAATGTTTTCAGTGGCAGAAACAGCAAGACGAACAGATCGAGACTCACATCACAGGAGAGAGACGTTACACAGAAAAACAGCTTTAATGTTGAGGGTGGCTTGACAAATTTGCCCCGTTTAGTGTGTGTCCCTTTAAATGCAAATGAGCTTTAGCCCCGCCTCCGTTCAGAAGAGGGCGGAGTCTTCACACGAGCTTCAGAAACTCCGGCAATAACAGAACAGGCCAATCTCCCTCATCCAGAATCCCAGAATAACCAGTAGCGAGTGCAGCCTTACGGAGAGACTCAGGAAGAGCTTCTGAATGTTAGTGGAGACATTTCTGTAGATGTTGTGGAGTTACACTGATCATCTCATCATCATGTTGAACTTCTCCACAAGTGTCCACAGTTCCTGAGGTGTTTATAAGCCAGCGGTGACATGTTCTGGTCAATAATGTTCAGTGCTCGTCTGTGCTCAACCACCGTAGAGTTCCTGTAGAGGGAGGGGCGTGTACTGTACCTGCCGTGTGTGTGTCTCACTTGTGTGTGTGTCTCACCTGTGTGTGTGTCTCACTTGTGTGTGTGTCTCACCTGCCGTGTGTGTGTACGGATCGGTGTCGTGTGTGTGTACGGATCGGGGTGTGTATGTGTGTCTCACCTGCCGTGTGTGTGTACGGATCGGTGTCATGTGTGTGTACGGATCGGTGTGTGTCTCACCTGTCGTGTGTGTGTACGGATCGGGGTGTGTGTGTGTGTGTGTGTGTGTGTCTCACCTGCCGTGTGTGTGTACGGATCGGTGTGTGTCTCACCTGCCGTGTGTGTGTACGGATCGGTGTATGTGTGTGTGTGTGTGTGTCTCACCTGCCGTGCGCATGGAACTGCAGCTCCAGCTCGCGCTCCGAGTGTGTGAGCGCTCTCCTGGCCCGCTGGTGCCGGTCCTGAAGCTGATCCGGGTCGTACGACAGACCCTCGTAGTGACGGATGTACTTGTTCAGGGGGTTGCCATAGTAACCTGCTCACCACACAAACACCAGCGTTAGAGATTGGGCCGTGTGTGATCATGTGACTCGTGAAAATAAACAAAGACCATATGTGACCCTGGACCACAAAACCATCACAAGGGTCAATTTACACACTTTTGCTGCATCCATATATTATTTATATATTTACGGTAGGAAATTTACAAAATATCTTCATGGAACATGATCTTTACTTAAAGGATTAGTTCACTTTAAAATGAGAATAAGCCCATGATTCACTCTCCCTGAAGTCACCCCTCTCCCTAGACACTTCCTCCAGCTCTTCCGGGGGACACCGAGGCTTTCCCAGGCCAGCCGGGAGACATAGTCCCCCCAGCGTGTCCTAGGTCTTCCCCTGGGTCTCCTCCCGGTGGGACGCGCCCGGAACACCTTCCCGGGAAGGCATCTAGGAGGCATCCGGAACAGATGCCCGAGCCACCTCAGCTGACCCCTCTCGATGTGGAGGAGCAGCAGCTCTACTCTGAGCTCCTCCCGAGTGACTGAGCTTCTCACCCTATCTCTAAGGGAGCGCCCAGCCACCCTGCGGAGAAAGCTCATTTCAGCCGCCTGTATCCGGGATCTTGTCCTTTCGGTCATGACCCACAGCTCATGACCATAGGTGAGAGTAGGAACGTAGATTGACCAGTAAATCGAGAGCTTCGCCTTGCGGCTCAACTCTTTCTTCACCACGACAGACCGGTACAGGGACCGCATTACTGCAGAAGCTGCACCGATCCGCCTGTCAATCTTCCGTTCCATCCTTCCCTCACTCGTGAACAAGACCCCAAGATACTTGAACTCCTCCACTTGAGGCAGGAACTCTCCACCAACCTGAAGTGGGCAAACCACCCTTTTCCGACTGAGGACCATGGCCTCGGATTTGGAGGTGCTGATTCTCATCCCAGCCGCTTCACACTCGGCCGCAACCGTCCCAGTGCATGCTGAAGGTCCTGGTCTGATGGGGCCAGCACGACAACATCATCTGCAAAAAGTAGAGATGAAATCATGTGGTCCCCAAACCCGACCCCCTCCGGCCCCTGGCTGCGCCTAGAAATTCTGTCCATAAAAATTATGAACAGAACCGGTGACAAAGGGCAGCCCTGCCGGAGTCCAACACGCACCGGGAACAAGTCTGACTTACTGACTTACTGCCGGCAATGCGAACCAAGCTCCTGCTTCGGTCGTACAGGGACCGGACAGCCCTTAGCAAAGGGCCCCGGACCCCATACTCCCAGAGCGCCCTCCACAGGCCGCCGCGAGGGACACAGTCGAATGCCTTCTCCAAATCCACAAAGCACATGTGGACTGGTTGGGCAAACTCCCATGAACCCTCCAGCACCCTGTAGAGGGTATAGAGCTGGTCCAGTGTTGCACGACCGGGACGAAAACCGCACTGTTCCTCCTGGATCCGAGGTTCGACTCTCCAGTACCCTGGCATAGACTTTCCCAGGGAGGCTGAGAAGTGTGATCCCCCTATAGTTGGAGCACACCCTCCGGTCCCCCTTCTTAAAAAGAGGGACCACCACCCCGGTCTGCCAGTCCAAAGGTACTGTCCCCGACCATCACGCGATGCTGCAGAGGCGTGTCAGCCAAGACAGCCCCACAACATCCAGAGACTTGAGGTACTCAGGGCGGATCTCATCCACCCCCGGAGCCTTGAGTCCCTCTGTGACTTCAGCCTGGGTGATGGACGAGTCCGCCTCTGAGCCCTCAGCCTCTGCTTCCTCAATGGAAGACATGATGGCGGGATTGAGGAGATCCTCAAAGTATTCCTTCCACCGTCCGATGACATCCCCAGTTGAGGTCAACAGCTGCTCATCTCCACTGTAGACAGCGTTGGTAGGGCACTGCTTCCCTCTCCTGAGGCGCCGGACGGTTTACCAGAATCTCTTCGAGGCCGACCGATAGTCCTTCTCCATGGCCTCACCGAACTCCCCCCGCTTGGCCTGCCGGTACCCGTCAGCTTCCTCAGGAGTCCCACAGGCCAGACGAATACAATCAGAATTATATAAAAAAATGTCCTGGCTCTTCCAAGCTTTATAATGGCAGTGGATTGCAACCAACAGTTTGAAGCTCAAAAAAGTGCATCCATCCATCATAAAAGTGCATCTGTCTGATAGATGCACTTTTATGATGGATAGATGCACTTTTATGATGGACAGATGCACTTTTATGATGGACAGATGCACTTTTATGATGGAGAGATGCACTTTTATGATGGACAGATGCACTTTTATGATAGATAGATGCACTTTTATGATGGACAGATGCAGTTTTATGATGGATAGATGCACTTTTATGATGGACAGATGCACTTTTATGATGGACAGATGCTCTTTTATTATGATTTTTTATGATGATACGCCGCTGTATTAGTCGGATACACCGCTGTATTAGTCAGATAAACCGCTGTATTAGTCAGATACACCGCTGTATTAGTCAGATACACCGCTGTATTAGTCAGATATACCGCTGTATTACTCAGATATACCGCTGTATTAGTCAGATACACCGCTGTATTACTCAGATATACCGCTGTATTAGTCAGATATACCGCTGTATTAGTCAGACACCGCTGTATTAGTCAGATACACCGCTGTATTAGTCAGATACACCGCTGTATTAGTCAGATACACCGCTGTATTAGTCAGATACACCGCTGTATTAGTCAGATACACCGCTGTATTAGTCAGATACACCGCTGTATTAGTCAGATATACCGCTGTATTACTCAGATATACCGCTGTATTAGTCAGACACCGCTGTATTAGTCAGATACACCGCTGTATTAGTCAGATACACCGCTGTATTAGTCAGACACCGCTGTATTAGTCAGATATACCGCTGTATTAGTCAGATACACCGCTGTATTAGTCAGATACGCCGCTGTATTAGTCAGATATACCGCTGTATTACTCAGATATACCGCTGTATTAGTCAGATACACCGCTGTATTACTCAGATATACCGCTGTATTAGTCAGATATATCGCTGTATTAGTCAGACACCGCTGTATTAGTCAGATACACCGCTGTATTAGTCAGATACACCGCTGTATTAGTCAGATACACCGCTGTATTAGTCAGATACACCGCTGTATTAGTCAGATATACCGCTGTATTAGTCAGACACCGCTGTATTAGTCAGATACACCGCTGTATTAGTCAGATATACCGCTGTATTACTCAGATATACCGCTGTATTAGTCAGACACCGCTGTATTAGTCAGACACCGCTGTATTAGTCAGATACACCGCTGTATAAGTCAGATACACCGCTGTATTAGTCAGATACACCGCTGTATTAGTCAGACACCGCTGTATTAGTCAGATATACCGCTGTATTACTCAGATATACCGCTGTATTAGTCAGACACCGCTGTATTAGTCAGATACACCGCTGTATTAGTCAGATACACCGCTGTATTAGTCAGACACCGCTGTATTAGTCAGATACACCGCTGTATTAGTCAGATATACCGCTGTATTAGTCAGATATACCGCTGTATTAGTCAGACACCGCTGTATTAGTCAGATACACCGCTGTATTAGTCAGACACCGCTGTATTAGTCAGATATACCGCTGTATTAGTCAGATACACCGCTGTATTACTCAGATATACCGCTGTATTAGTCAGACACCGCTGTATTAGTCAGATACACCGCTGTATTAGTCAGATACACCGCTGTATTAGTCAGACACCGCTGTATTAGTCAGATACACCGCTGTATTACTCAGATATACCGCTGTATTAGTCAGACACCGCTGTATTAGTCAGATACACCGCTGTATTAGTCAGATATACCGCTGTATTAGTCAGACACCGCTGTATTAGTCAGATACACCGCTGTATTACTCAGATATACCGCTGTATTAGTCAGACACCGCTGTATTAGTCAGATACACCGCTGTATTAGTCAGATACACCGCTGTATTAGTCAGACACCGCTGTATTAGTCAGATATACCGCTGTATTAGTCAGATATACCGCTGTATTAGTCAGATATACCGCTGTATTAGTCAGATACACCGCTGTATTAGTCAGATATACCGCTGTATTAGTCAGACACCGCTGTATTAGTCAGATACACCGCTGTATTAGTCAGATATACCGCTGTATTAGTCAGATATACCGCTGTATTAGTCAGATATACCGCTGTATTAGTCAGATATACCGCTGTATTAGTCAGATATACCGCTGTATTAGTCAGACACCGCTGTATTAGTCAGATACACCGCTGTATTAGTCAGATATACCGCTGTATTAGTCAGATACACCGCTGTATTAGTCAGATACACCGCTGTATTACTCAGATATACCGCTGTATTAGTCAGACACCGCTGTATTAGTCAGATACACCGCTGTATTAGTCAGACACCGCTGTATTAGTCAGATACACCGCTGTATTAGTCAGATATACCGCTGTATTACTCAGATACACCGCTGTATTAGTCAGACACCGCTGTATTAGTCAGATACACCGCTGTATTAGTCAGATATACCGCTGTATTAGTCAGATACACCGCTGTATTAGTCAGATACACCGCTGTATTAGTCAGATATACCGCTGTATTAGTCAGATATACCGCTGTATTAGTCAGATACACCGCTGTATTAGTCAGATATACCGCTGTATTAGTCAGATACACCGCTGTATTAGTCAGACACCGCTGTATTAGTCAGACACCGCTGTATTAGTCAGATATACCGCTGTATTAGTCAGATATACCGCTGTATTAGTCAGATACACCGCTGTATTAGTCAGATACACCGCTGTATTAGTCAGATATACCGCTGTATTAGTCAGATATACCGCTGTATTACTCAGATACACCGCTGTATTAGTCAGATACACCGCTGTATTAGTCAGACACCGCTGTATTAGTCAGATACACCGCTGTATTAGTCAGACACCGCTGTATTAGTCAGATATACCGCTGTATTAGTCAGATATACCGCTGTATTACTCAGATATACCGCTGTATTACTCAGATATACCGCTGTATTAGTCAGACACCGCTGTATTAGTCAGATACACCGCTGTATTAGTCAGATACACCGCTGTATTAGTCAGACACCGCTGTATTAGTCAGATATACCGCTGTATTAGTCAGATACACCGCTGTATTAGTCAGATACACCGCTGTATTAGTCAGATATACCGCTGTATTAGTCAGATATACCGCTGTATTAGTCAGATATACCGCTGTATTAGTCAGATATAATGGTTTATAAGTCATAAAGAGCTCAGTGTAATAAAGGCCCAATTCATACACAGAAACAAAGATGAGTATGAAATATGTGCAGCTTCGTTATAACACAGCAATCTTCATGTGTCACTATATGAATGATATTGCCTGATTATTGAGATATATGAGTCAGGATAGATGTGTTATGGGAGTGTTGATGAAATCATCCATCTTAAGCTGGATGTGTGTCAGCTCAATCTCGACCCACTCAACACATCTGAGCTCACAGACCGAACCCGTTCACAGAACCCGTCGAGAACACCGAGGAGAACGCGCCCGTTCCGGGGAATAACGCGATAACGGCCGCGGTGATCGGGGGAATCTGGGAATCTCGGGAATAACGGCCGCGGTGATCGGGGGAATCTGGGAATAACGGTCGCGGTGATCGGGGGAATCTGGGAATCTCGGGAAAAACGGCCGCGGTGATCGGGGGAATCTGGGAATAACGGTCGCGGTGATCGGGGGAATCTGGGAATCTCGGGAATAACGGCCGCGGTGATCGGGGGAATCTGGGAATAACGGCCGCGGTGATCGGGGGAATCTGGGAATAACGGTCGCGGTGATCGGGGGAATCTGGGAATAACGGTCGCGGCTTTAGCATTAGCACAGATGCTCGCGCGGAGCATCACTGAATAAAGCCGAACCGGGCCGAAACACTCTCTCACACACACTCACTCACCTCGAGCGGACCTGAAGGCGCATGAGAGGCACAACAGCACCGAGAACACGACCGTCATCGCGGATAAATGCATGTTTAGCGCATGGATGATGGACGGGCTGGGTTTTATTGTTTACAGCTTCAGTCTCGGGTTTGGGGCTTTGCGTGCTGACGTCAGACGCACAGAGACACGAGCACGCGCCCCTCCCCCACGCCCGAGCGCTGCAAATCATAATTATGGGATAGAAGAGTCCGCTGAAATAAATCTGATTGGCTTTATGACTTTATGAAATATTATTTATGAGATTAATATCAGTCTGCCTTAAACGGAGTCATGTTTACAATTTTACAAAGATATTTTGCCCCCTCAAGTGTGCGTATCTCAGTTCTACTTTCGGGATGTTGTTTCGGCCTGTAATGTCATGCTGTAATTTAAAGTACTGTCAAATATGATATTATTTCTCAGTACTGTCACATATGACATTATTTCTCCTTCTTACAGGCCTAAAACACTCACGATGCATATCCAAGTATACACAGATTATCTGCATTAAACTGTATTTACATGACTGGACACAGCAGGTTATATGCACACACATGCATTAAACATGTTTTATGGACCGTGTCGTTCTTGATTTTGATATTCAAGCATGCTTAAATGTTCACCAAACTGAAAACAATTTATTATTGTACAGTAGCCTATTATTATTTCTGTGTCCATGACTATCAGAAAAACCCTAAACGTTGAAACTCATGTGAATTCTGCAGATGAACAAATCCTGTTGATGTTGATGTTGACGGACACTGAATCAAACAGAAACAGTGTAAAACATGATCGTGATTTTAACGGTAAAAGACTGTAAAAAAGCTACGGTGAAAAACTGTTTCCGTACTAATATACGTTAAATTTACAGAACAAGTCATTGTATAATTTACATTGAAAAAACATTCCCACAATTCCCTGCGTAACACTTCACATTTGATGTATTTTTGTTGAAATAACAGTTTCTTCATATGTTTTTGTCTTATCAGTTATGTACATTAGGCTTTTATGTTTATTGCATTTTTTGATTTCATGTGTGTTACCATGATGGTGTTTGGTGTGTGTGAGCGACACTCTGCAGCTTCTATAATAATAATAACATTATGAGATTTAATATATCACCTGACTCTCATCATTACTGTGATTGATAGATTTCAAGTGCAATGATACAAAACAGATATTACGTCAATTAATTATTAAATTAACATTATACCAGGTAATGAATTTATTGTTTTTTACTGTAAATTTACGTCTGTTAAATCTAAAATGTTGCCACTGTCAGGGAGTTTATACAGTAAATTTAACAGAATATTTTTACAGTGCAGTTTAACTTCGTATCGTGTGACTGTTTTGCAGTGTCATACTAATGCATGAAATAAAATAACTAAAATAATTATTTATTGAGGCAGACAATGTGATGTGCCTGGCTGAGGCAAACACACTGTTATTATTGAGCATCATAACATCAACAGAATGTGTGAGATTATTACAATAGCTTTCTTAAATGAAAGCATGTTCTTTTGTGTATGATATGGGTTGATCCTGTAATGATTCAGTGATATGTGAAATATGAATGTGTTATTTTGAGTGTGTAATCTGAAACAGAGACAGTCCTGCTCTGACTCATCTATATAACAAACCTTCATCTTTCCATGGATTCAGTGCATCCCTTCATCGTGTGACTAAAGCATCATCAACGTCAGGATCATGTGAAGCCGAACAACTGTTAGTCCAGATATCTGTAATGTTTTCTCAAGGTTTATATTCATGTCTTGACTTTCTCTGAGTGATAATTAAAATCTTCAGTTAGTAAGTGAATCAGTAACATCTCAGCCTAACAGTGTATTTCTGCGTGATAGTAAAGCATGAACCACTGATCAGGTCAGGTGTGAAGTTTAATATGGAAAGGCCAGAAGTTTATATTGTGAAAGGTTGTGTTGCAGGGAAACATCATTAGAGGACAGTAGAGAGTCATGATCGACCCCAGAGAGCCTCTGGTCCTCAAACAGCAGCTGAAGATCATCTGATCCGACAAGAACAAACCACTTCACATCTGAGACAGAGAAGAGGTGGATATTTTGTAAATGTTTAAATGCTGAGGAAACACATGTAGCTCATCTCAATCTTGAGCTATGAAACTGTGTGTGTGTGTCTGTGTGTGCGTGCGTGTCTGTGTGCGAGTGTGTCTGTGTTTGTGTGCGTGTCTGTGTGCGAGTGTGTGTCTGTGTATTTTGTAAACGTTTAGAGGAAACACATCTTATCTCAATCTTGAGTTTTGAAGCAAGTCTAACTCATTTCCTCACTCATTTTGTAGCTTGTATTTTAAAGGTGCAGTGTGTAATGTTTACCAGCATCTAGTGGTGAGGTTGTGAATTGCACCCAACAGAAGTTAAGGTGGCCGACAGGAAGTGATGTCGTCTGAGACTGCAGAGAGAAGCCTGTTAAAGGAATAGTTCACTTTAAAATGAAAATTGTCATCATATACTCACCCTCATGTTGTTTCAAACCTGTATAAATTTCTTTCTTCTGCTGAACAGCTAGCCTATGAGCTAGCATCACGCCATTACATGTCAGAGCCCGCCAAGGGGGCGTGGCCAGAGCCTATATTAGCCCCGAAACAGCCATTATAGCAGATTCATCTCCTTCAGCGACATACTTCACGTCTCTGAGTCGTCTGCAAGCCTTTTGCCGTTGAAACCAGCCCTACAGAGTGTGCAGCCCTACAGCGGACTTCGCCTTCGACACAGAAGTCGTCTTCCCCTGTCGCCGCTATGCTGTCGCTATCCGGCGACCTACGCATATCCTTTGCTATTGCTATTTGCTTTTAGGAACGTGAGCGTTGTTCAAAATGCCTCGCTCTTCCTGCGCCACGAGCGGCTGTCTTCTGCACGAGGCCGACGGGCATGCTAAGTGCATCTCATGCCTGGGAACCGCCCATGCTCAAGCTGCACTTTCCGCTGGGGGATGCTCGGCCTGTGAAAGCATGCCTGCCTCGACACTGCGGTCGCGGCTAGCTCTCTCGCAAGATGGTGACGCCGCTTCTCCCGCCCTTCCTTTTCCCGCTCTACTTTTGCAGAGAAAAAAGCAGCGCCACAGCCAACGTCAACCTGAGGGAATGGATGTTAGCGTCATAGACCCGCACCATTCTACCCCGAGGTACATGAAGAACTGTCTCATGAAGACATGGCGCGCTCCCTACTCTGCACGCACAGGCTCTTCAGTTTCCGCAACGCTCTCCTCCATGGACGGGGCGGCGGAAAAGGGCTACAAGTCTTTGCCGCCCCTCGAAGAGGCTGTGGCCGCTCATCTCAGCCTGAACACGGCTGCTAGTTGGAGAACTAGAGCGGCGCACCCGGTTAAGCCGTGCCGTAACACCTCAGCTCTCGCTGGATGCGCCTATGCCGCCTCCGGTCAAGCTGCTTCGGCCCTGCACACTATGGCAGTGTTGCAGGTCTACCAGGCCGAACTCCTCCAATCCATGGACGAGGCTGGCCCGGGACCAGAGTCCTTCCGCGACCTACGGAGCGCCACGGACTTAGCTTTGCGTGCTACCAAGGCTACTGCGCAAGCTATCGGGAGGAGCATGGCTAACCTGGTCGTGTCCGAGCGCCACCTTTGGCTGACACTGACTGAGATCAAGGACGCGGATAGAACGGTGTTCCTCGACGCCCGTCTCCAGTTCCGGCCTCTTCGGCCCGGCGGTGAAGGGCTTCTCTGAGAGGTACACTGAGGCACAGAAGTCGTCCCATGCGATGCGACACTTCCTGCCTAAGCGCTCCAGCTCAGCCTCGAGCAGGCCCAAGCCAGCGCCCTCTCCTCAGCCAACAAAACCAGCTAAGCATGCCTCTCAGCCCCGCCCTGCGGCTGATGCCCATCACCAGTCACGACCGGCTAAGTGCTACCCACTGCCCCGACCCAGCGGCACGTCGGATCCCAGGCCTCCGGCTTCCCCCTAGGATTGGGGGGAAAAAGAGAGGGCTCGTGTCTTGCGCTAGCCGGACCACCCTCAAAAAGGCCCAGGACACTTCTCACAGCTCCCGGTTTAGTTCGGGCAGCTGGAGATTTTATTATTGTAAACAGGCCCGCTACAGATATGCTGTAGCGGAACTCCCCCTTCATAGAGCAGCTTTCAGGGATTTATTCATTATTTTCAATGAATCATTACAACTTTCCAAAGTCCCTCGTCTATGGAAGGACGCCATTGTGGTGCCAATTGCAAAAAAAATAAATTCTCCTTCTCTTAAAGATTATAGGCCTGTTGCATTAACCTCTTTGGTTATGAAATCTTTTGAAAAAATAATAAGGAAGGAGATTTTAGCCTCAACACAGTCAGCACTTGATCCTATGCAGTTTGCATATAGATCTGGTAGAGGAGTTGATGATGCCACCTGTACCCCTGGCAGCCGCATCGCCAGTACTCAGTATGGGATTACAGCGCATGTGCCCACTGCAGCACTGGCTCAAGTGCCATGTGCCAGCCCGTACATGGCAGTCAGGCAGCCTGCTCTCCTTCCTACAGGAGCTGCTGGACGCGGGCAGGACCCCGTCTACGCTCAAAGTGTATGTGGCAGCCATCACAGCTTATCATGCTCCGGTGGCTGGCCAATCGTTAGGAAGAAATTACTTGGTGGTACGGTTTCTGAAAGGAGCCAGGAGGATGAACCCCTACAGACCTCCGTCTGTGCCGTCATGGGACCTCTCCACGGTCCTTCGGGCCCTGAAGGGACCACCATTTGAGCCGCTATATACCTCAGTGGGTCAGGTTTGTCCTATTGGTACTAGAGCCCATTCGACTAGAGGCATGGCCTCGTCTTGGGCTTGGTCTTCTGGGTTTCCCATTCAGGATATTTGCGCAGCGGCCGGCTGGTCCTCGCCTTCTACGTTTGTGAACAGCTCCGTTTTACATTTTAGGCTTCAGAATTTTGAGGAAAAGGAGTTTCCCCCACTGCGTATAGCTACGCAATACCAAGAGACCGTTCTCGAAAGGGAACAGAGGTTACGATAGTAACAGAGTACGTTATCATGATTATGATTATCATGATTGTGCATTGATTTGATTGATTTCTGTCAACAGATCCTCCTAAATATTACACAATGCACCTTTAAGGTTAATTCCTGCACACACACACACACACACACACACACACACACACACACACACACATTGATTAAATGTATATTTGGGACTCGGCTATTATTTGAAGTTTTACGGGTAAGTGTTTAACTCCATAATTTGAATGGCATATTTAATCTAAATGTTTATATCAGAAGTAAAACATAGTTTAATCATTATTTTATTTATTTAAACTGCGTCTCTTTCACTAAATGGCCCAACGCGCTCGCTGGCGCGGACATTTAAGAAGGAATGGATATTTGCTTCAAGTGACAGGCTTGGTGAGTGAAATTATATTTGTATTATCTTTCTGTATATGTTTAATTTTAATTCTAAAAGTGACCAAAAAGACATTTAACTCCAGCTCACCATCGGTGTCGCCAAACTGCTCCGTCTCCAAAATGTGCGTACGCATGGGTCAAAGTTTGCGTGGAGGTGAGCATATTTTCACGTCAAGTTGTTCTTTATAAATCCCACCTTTTGCGCAGGAACTGGCGTACGCATGTTTTCAGCCCCGTTTTGTGCGTACGCAAGCTTTATAAATGAGGCCCCTGGTCTGCAGCCTCCCCTTACTCCGGCAGAACTGCGGATCGTAGGCTACCACACAAGTCTTGTACGTAACGTGACCATTTTGTACAGTTATAGGCATCTAAAGATTTGTATGCCCTCTCAGTTTCCACTCTCCCTGAGTGCGTTCTGCGAGAGTGAGGGCGGAGCATTGATTTCACGGCCTTACTTCCTGCTCACGACTGTGCAGGTCTGGTCCCGAGATCGCTACTGCGCAGACTCAAGTTCCAATATATCAGCGCCATATTGGGACTCTGGCGGCTTCAGTTCTCACCAATGGAAGAGAGCGAAGGGGCGTCGTCCATCTTTTTTTACAGTCTATGGTAGGGTTAGGTCTGGGGTAGGTTTAGGGTTAGACCGCTAGGAGGCGCCTCCTAAGCTCATATTGACGCCTAAGGGTGCCCTGTGCGTCAGATATTGAAGAAATTTCAAAAGCGTCAGTATATGACGCCTTGGGATGCTAACACTGTCTGTAAAAGACAGACTTACAGTCGGTTAAATGTACTGCTATGTTGATGAAATATTGAAAAAAATCAACTTTAGAAAACATGGGTGGTGATGATGTAAAAAGATCCAGCACATTTAGATGGTACAACCTTTTGCACTGACTGTATGCATATCCCACACAGCCTCATTTTTTATTCACTTGGAATTAAATATGGCATCTACCCAGAATAAGGTTGCTTGACACATGCTGAAAGGTTCCACACAAATTGTTAAGATCTCACTGAAATGACTATATATCTTTGTAGGAAAAAAATACAGCTTCTTATTTTTAATATTGAGATCTTAAAAAAAATGCAGTTCTTATGTGGTAGCCAAAGTACTTAAAATATCGTCTAGAATATATTCTGTATGAGTTTCTTTTTTCTGTAGGACATAAAAGAAGATATTTTAAAGAGTGCTTTATTTATTTATTTTTTTCATTTATGTTTTGTCTTGAAGATCCACATAGGAAACAATGTTTGGATCAGAGAAGAAGCATGGAAGATGATGAATTTATCTACAAAAGATTTAAAGCAATGGCTGTGGCACTGTGGGGGACAAACACTTTAAAGAGCAGAAGTGTGTCAGGAAAGGAGTGTCCCATGAATAAACATTCTGCAAAGTCTCCCCTGACACCCTCCAAGCTGCAAGTTTTGAGAGGTAATCTATTCATTCCTTCATTCCTTCATTCATTCATATACTTTATGTAGCCATAGCCAATTTAGTAAAAAGGGTTTTACATTAGATGATTACCTTTCTAAGTTTTACTAGTTGAAATGTGACAAATAATAATCTAAATTATTTATCTTTCAGGTCTGTATAGCTGGACTATTGTTAATTACTGCTTGTGTTTTATGTTGATTTTAGTATGTTTTATAGAAGACACAGAAGAAAAGCAGCACCTTTAACTTAGTATTGATGATTGTTATGCCAGTGCACGGAAAAACTGAACGCTTCTCTAGCGAGGAAACGGTTCTGCTCGTGTGTGAGGTAAAAGTGCAGAAGCAGACCATCTACGGGACAAGCTGGATTCCACCATATCTATCGACTTTAGACCAGGTTTCAGCGGCGCAGTCTATTTCAGTTTCCTCAAAATAGCAACTCGCCAACAATGTGAATGAACGCACGTCGTTTTCAGACCAGCACGCCCATGGGCGCAGATGCATTTGCTATTTAAACAACATGGAGCAGGACGTGAAGAAGATGATAACTGTGTCGGACTGAAACTAGCAAAAAACACTTCACTGTATTGCACCAGGTGCATGATAGGGCCCAGCCCAATGACATTGTTTCACTACTTTCCAGGCAGTGAAGTTGCATCTGAATTTTTGTCAAGTTTTTGACATTTTCACATGCGAGTTTGAAATGAAATTTAGTAGCACAAAATGAAATGGAATGTTATTAAAGCTTTTTAGTTGTTTTTTTTAAACACTAAGACCTTTTTCAGATAGTGAAAATGCAATTGAATATGTGTGAAGTTTCAGACAATTCGCCAAAAATAATTTACCCTAATATGACAATGTCAGTTATAAAAAACGAAACCTTTTTTTTTATTGAAAATGATTTTAGCTTTAAATATATGTAAAATAATACAGTCATTATTTTTTCAAGACAGTACATTACGCGTTGACATGCAGGATCCATCTTGGAAAACAGTCTCGACTAATCGAGTCACGAACTGGTCGATAGGAATTACGTTTGTGAAATCTAACGTAGCACGGTGTTCGTAGCTCGATTAGCCGAGACTGTTTTCCTAGATGATGCCTGTAAACGCGTAATGTACTGCCTTTATAAAGTATCTTCTTATTAAACTGTCTGTACACTTACAAAGTTCTCAATGCTTCGGTTTGCATGTAGGGACCCTCATTATGTTACCGTGTTAGTGTGAGGCTATTCTGAGCCTTGTTAGTGGTATTAATTAGCGATTTACTTTTACTTACTCTGTGCCCCATATACTGCTGTTATGAGCTAATCTGTTTTTAAAGATAAAACACTTTATATTCGATTTTCATGAAAATGCATTCCAGGGAACGATCGACTCAGTAACCATGTGTTAATTACCCCTAGGTTCATTTTTCACTGGATTTGTCCTTTAAAGCATGCAATCCGATTGCCTTTAAAAAAAGAAAAGTGAAATAGGAATAGTATGTGGTACTGACAAATGCTTAGTTAACATAGTTCACTTACACAAGAGTTCCAGTAACTAAAAAAGAACCGTAGAGAGTACTTGATCATTTACTTTAAATAAAATATAATTGTTATTACCATTGTTGTGTTTTGCAGGCTGAATGTTGAAGTCTGTGTGACTCAAGTATGATCAGTTGCAAGATTGTCACAAATACAGAGGGATTATATAAACCCAATTAAACGTTACACAAGGTGTTTAGGACATAAGTGTTAGCAACAAAATTATAAAAGATCATTAATTGACGTGAAATATGGTTATGTTATACATCATTCATTCATACATGCATACATACATACATAATCATTTCCTTTGAAACCAAATAACTGATTTCTTGTTGCAATCGTTGCATCATTGGGAAGAGAATTACTATAGTATGAATGAAGTTCCAAGTGCCCAAGCAGAGGTAACACTAATCACCATAATGACGACTAAAACATTTTAAGAAAATCAACATCAATTTATGAAGTCAGCTTATGTGATGTTCTCTCAAATTTTTCAGTTGTACTACATTTTCAACATTCAAGATGACTTTGGGAAACGAGTGAATGCAAACAGAGCAAAATAACTGCAGAAGTGGAGGAAATGAGCCTCAAAAACCCATACTCAACCAATCAATTAATCTTAACTTGGGTTTTCTTAGTAAACAAAACATAGTATGTGAATAGTGCAGATTACTAGATTTTTACAATTAAGTTAAGACATTAAGTAAGTTAACTAAAAAGTGTTAGTTAGAATCACTGTTGGATTTTACAGTGTGGCTATTTATGCTGTTGGAATATTGCTTTAATGGAAAGCACTTTGGCCAACTCACATTGTTTTTATACGTGCTATACAAATAAACTAAACTAAACTAAACTTGAGTTTAAGTGGTCATTAAAAAGAAGTCAAAATTTACCAACCATAGGAAATTAATTTGGAAAGACCCTAACACAGACACAGACACAGACACACACACACACACACACACACACACACACACACACACACACACACACACACACACACACACACACACACACACACACACACACACACTTGCCCTTCGAAGGATTTAAAAAACAAATACTAATCTTTGACAAATAATAGCTGGATAATGCCTAAATAAATATCAAAATGCATATTTTCTAAGCATAAATTCTAGAATTATTTCACAGTAGTTGCATAAAACACTTCAGCCATCTACTGGCCATCGCTGTCGTGACATGGTTTTGGTCTCTTATGATAATCATGTTATTGTTCTTTTTTCACCGGATGGCAAAAAATTTAATAAAAATAAAAATCACCTCCACAGCAAGTCTATATGGGGAGGCTGCAGACTTGGAGCCGGTAGATCTACGCCCCATGGCAGTTTTACGCCCCTGCTGTTCCAGATGCGTCCAGTAGGGGGATATACTGCGAAATAACACCATTAAATCGACGCTCAAAACTTACACATTAATAACCGTCCCATTCATAGACTTTGCCCAATTTTGTGTTTTTTGTTAATTTAAATATAAACGTTACAGTGTAGATCTGCACTATGGGTTAAAATATCTGTAGATATTCAGTTGGGCTTCACTCAGCCTAGACTATTTTTGTGAATTAAAAAATTAATAATGCACACAGGTGGATCAGATGACAAGTAATGATATATGACCTACTGTAGAATATTTATATATGACCTGCTGTAGAATAGTTCATTGAAAATTGAATATAGAATATTCACTGTATGTTTTTATATACAGGAGACTGAGTGAAATATGTTGTTGTGAATTTATATAAAGTTACATTTAGATATTATCCATATTTAGCCCATTAGACATACAGCACCGTGTAATCATATGGATCCTCAATTAAATATCTGCTGTACTATTTACTATTGGTCATCATACAGCTACAAAACAGTGTCCTATAGCATTTTATGAAGACAAACACAATTTATCCCTTTTCTAAAATTCCGAGGGCCATTTAGAAGAAAGAGACAATATTGTTGTTCACAAAAACATTATTTATCAACACCATTTATGAATTATGATGACTCATGTAGATGACTCCCCTATGGCTTGCCACTCTTCTTTAACTGTTTTTCTATCCTCCTGTCAAAGTGCTTCTGCTCACTGATAAAAAACATTTAAATATTGAAAAAAATCTAAAAAGGACATCCATGGTCAATTTGGTCTTGTCAAATTCACAAGCAGCAGGACTCACTTAAATTTTGAATAAAATTCCTGAATCCTTAATTTTTTGGGACATTTCTCAGATCACTACTAAAATTCTCATAACTACTTTTGAACAAATTGCCAATGCTTTGGTAAATTCATGCACTTGATTATGAATTGCCTTGCTGCTTCCCAAGTTATCAATTCATTATTTCCTTCATTAGTGAAATTCTAAATACACCTCTGCAATTCAGGACACATTTACAAAATAAAGTCTAATAGAAATGTATTGAAACCATGCTTAACAGTTTATGACAACTCAACCATTTTGCATTTAATGACTTATGCAAGGTATATATTTGTATAAAGTATAAAAGAATGAGAAATTGCTTTTATGATGTGCACCAGTGACAAGATGATGTGATTTCAGTTGTGATCTGAGAAATGCACCAAAGCAACTGAGATAAACTATAAGACTTATAGGAGACCCTGCAGAATCACTGTAGACCCCCTATAAGAGTCACAGACCACATGAAAGAAAGTGTTACGAGAACACACACTGCCTTTTTAATTTGAGTTACATATCTGTGTATTTCATAATAAGAAAAATAAACATTAAAAAAAATGTAAAAAGGACATCCATGGTGAATTTGATCTTGTCACAGTGTGTGTGTGTGTGTGTGTGTGTGCTGCCCAGAATTGATGTCAGGTGAGTGTGGATTGCATCAATTTGCTCCTGATCTTCAAAGTACAACGGCACAGGCACTTGTTGGTGGAACACTTTTGGAAAAAGTGTCAGGACACTTTTCTTTTGGCCACTGATGATGGACTGTGCAGAGAAAATTGAAAATGACATTAAAAACATGTCCATGTATGTCTCTGTCAGTCATTTAATTACTAGAGAAGCTATTGGTTTGGAATGCAGTTAAAAGAAGAGATGGGTGTTTATAGTTTACACAAGTTTAGAGAGAAAGAGGGAGATTTTCATTTCCTTAAGTAGCTAAAGCAAACACGCATGCAAGTTAAAGATAACTTGGTAATGACAGAGTATGATATATCCTGCATTAAGTGCACACAGCCTACATTTTAGTCCAGATCAGTAAGCTATTTTAAGAAAAATGTATATTTAGATATAAATTAGATAGTTAGATCATCTCATTTTCAATAAGAAACTCAAACCAGAAAGGAGTAAACAGTCTTACCAGAAGAGGCCATCTCACGCAAGATAAAGACAGGCAACAAAAGAAAATTCAACAGAAAGTTAATTTTGAAAGTGAGTAGAGAAGACTAGGGGCAGCTAAACTTACACGTGGTTACTTAGCTAAGTTTAAGCCAGACAGAACATCAACCTGACTGTCCAGAACTTTTTGTCTCTCGAAATAAATTATAGGCCATCCATTGATATATAGAAATATCTACCTAAATATCTACATTGATATCTACCTAGCTCTATCAAGCTAATCGTTTATAAATAATAAATGTTGCATCATTGCATTTTTTTTTACAGTCTATGTTGCTAAACAACAATAACTTTAGCAGATTAGTCAATATACCTCAATTCGTGTCGCTGTACAGGCTCCCCCTACTGGACGCATCTGGAACAGCAGGGGCGTAAAACTGCTGGGGCGTAGATCTACCGGCTCCAGGTCTGCAGCCTCCCCCTACTCCAGCAAGTTGTCTGATCACCACCAGAGGGCTCCCTCACCGGAGTACTAACTTTGACTCGGACTACGTTTCCCATCATTCATAGATCTCCCCTTTGTATTATACAGGGCCGGAGTGGGGCCACTTTTCAGCCCGGGAGTTTCAGGCCCAAGACCGGCCCACTTTTTCCATGGTGGAATTCCAAATTAGCACTTTTTTAAAATTGGATAAATGAAGCAACAGTTCAGCTCGTACTATTGTGTAGTTAGTATTAATACCATGGGTTAACAAATAATGTAAAGGTTAAATAATAATTCACTTAGACTTTATAAGAAGCATAAGAAGCAATTGCAACTTTTTCACACAATTCTGACGTTATATTTCGCAATTCTGACGTTATATTTCGCAATTCTGACTTTATATTTCGCAATTCTGACTTTATAACACGCAATTGCTACTTTATATCACACAATTCTGACTTTATATCTTGCAGTTCTGACTTTATAAGCAATTGCGACTTTATTTCACACAATTCTGACTTTATAATTTGCAATTCTGACTTTATAACACGTTTTATGATTTTATATCACACAATTCTGACTCTATATCTGGCAGTTCTGACTTTATAAGCAATTGCGACTTTATATCACACAATTCTGACTTTATATTTCGCAATTGTGACTTTATAACACGTTTTATGACTTTATATCACACAATTCTGACTCTATATCTTGCAGTTCTGACTTTATAAGCAATTGCGACTTTATATCACACAATTCTGACTTTATATTTCGCAATTGTGACTTTATAACACGTTTTATGACTTTATATCACACAATTCTGACTCTATATCTTGCAGTTCTGACTAACTCGAGATAAAAAGTCGCAATTATCTTTTAAAATGTTTTATTCTGTGGCGGAAACAAAGCTTCCATAGCCTACCTCCTGGCCTCTTCCTCCCATCCATCCTCCCTGACGTGTACCGTTACGGCCGGCCCAGCTATCAGTAAGCGCCGGCGGAGCCGCGGTAGCCTCCCTGAGAAAACGTTTTGAAAAGACGGGCTATGGACCCAACCATTTCTATAGGAGGGGAGGGGAGAACTCCCTCACATGGTACAACCCATGCTGAGTTGCGCGCTGTGGTGGCAGAATGCGGAACGTGTGTATCCTAATGTAACTAATGTGACATTGAAATGTAAAAAAAAAATAAAAAAAAAATCCTCGACCGGCCCAAAAGTGAAGCGGCCCACCGGGAATACTCCCGATTCTCCCGATTACCCACTCCGGGCCTGGTATTATAAGTCTAACTTTTGTGGTACTCTTAAACCTTGCTCGCAATACAACAACCTTGTCATATGCTGCCTCTTTGGCTAGGCTGAATGATCAATCAAATCTCATAATGATTATTCTTTTATCAAAAAGAATGCTCACCCTTTGATGTCGTTTTCTCCAGGAAGGATCTCCCTGATCCAGGTAGAAGAACATGACTCGTACTCAATAATCCAAGCTCCAGTCAGATGATTATAATAAATGTTTAACAAAATTTATTAAAAAGAATCAAATGAAAGGAATACTTGTTACAGATTATAAATGAGTTACACTGATACGCAGAAGAAGCCGAGAGACGGAGACACCAGAGCCGCTGCACCTGCACCTGCACACACACACACACACACACACACACACACACACACACACACACACACACACACATTAGAAAACTTCATAGATGAATCGACTTTGTATTATAATAAATTAACTTTACATGATGAACTGAATCAACACTGTACTGAACTGATTCATACTGAACTCAATCATACTGAACTGAATCAAACTGAACTGAACTGAATCAACACAGAACTGAATCAACACTGAACTGAAATGAATCAAACTGAACTGAACTGAATCAACACAGAACTGAATCAACACTGACTCAGGTCAGTATTCACATTTTCAGATTCAGATTCAGATTCAGTTCACGGAGTTGAGCCCGACTGGACCTGGTTCCCCGAACTGATGCTCCTCCCATGGCCCATTGCTCTCAGGGAGGACCTACTCTCCCAGGGACGGGCCACCGTACGGCACCCGCGTCCAGACCTCTGGAACTCCATGTCTGGTCCCTGGACGGGGAGGTTCTAGGTGATCTACCACAAGCAGTCGTAGACACCATCACTTCTGCGAGGAACGCTTACGCCCTGAAGTGGAACCTGTTCGTTGAGTGGTGATGTTCTACCAAACTCGGTACATTTAATGGCACCAACCAAAGTACATCTTTACTACTGAGTACCGATTCACATTAAATACCGTTGGGTACCGGCACCGGATTTCATTAAAATGTGAACGGTACCAACCCTACCGAGAAGACCCCCGAGATGTTGGATCTGTGCTGTCCATTCTGCAAGAGGTGCTGGAGCGAGGGCTGTCTGCCTCCACCCTCACACTGTGTGTCTCTGCCTCCACCCTCACACTGTGTGCCTCTGCCTCCACCCTCACACTGTGTGCCTCTGCCTCCACCCTCACACTGTGTGCCTCTGCATCCACCCACACACTGTGTCTCTGCCTCCACCCTCACACTGTGTGCCTCTGCCTCCTGCCTCCAACCTCACGCTGTGTGTCTCTGCCTCCACCCTCACACTGTGTGCCTCTGCCTCCACCCTCACACTGTGTGCCTCTGCCTCCTGCCTCCAACCTCACGCTGTGTGTCTCTGCCTCCACCCTCACACTGTGTGCCTCTGCCTCCACCCTCACACTGTGTGCCTCTGCCTCCACCCTCACACTGTGTGCCTCTGCATCCACCCACACACTGTGTCTCTGCCTCCACCCTCACACTGTGTGCCTCTGCCTCCTGCCTCCAACCTCACACTGTGTGCCTCTGCATCCACCCACACACTGTGTCTCTGCCTCCACCCTCACACTGTGTGCCTCTGCCTCCTGCCTCCAACCTCACGCTGTGTGTCTCTGCCTCCACCCTCACACTGTGTGTCTCTGCCTCCACCCTCACACTGTGTGCCTCTGCCTCCACCCTCACACTGTGTGCCTCTGCCTCCACCCTCACACTGTGTCTCTGCCTCCACCCTCACGCTGTGTGTCTCTGCCTCCACCCTCACACTGTGTGCCTCTGCCTCCACCCTCACACTGTGTGCCTCTGCCTCCACCCTCACACTGTGTGCCTCTGCCTCCACCCTCACACTGTGTCTCTGCCTCCTGCCTCCACCCTCACGCTGTGTGTCTCTGCCTCCACCCTCACACTGTGTCTCTGCCTCCTGCCTCCAACCTCACGCTGTGTGTCTCTGCCTCCACCCTCACACTGTGTGCCTCTGCCTCCACCCTCACACTGTGTGCCTCTGCATCCACCCACACACTGTGTCTCTGCCTCCACCCTCACACTGTGTGCCTCTGCCTCCTGCCTCCAACCTCACGCTGTGTGTCTCTGCCTCCACCCTCACACTGTGTGCCTCTGCCTCCACCCTCACACTGTGTCTCTGCCTCCACCCTCACACTGTGTGTCTCTGCCTCCTGCCTCCAACCTCATGCTGTGTGTCTCTGCCTCCACCCTCACACTGTGTGCCTCTGCCTCCACCCTCACACTGTGTGCCTCTGCCTCCACCCTCACACTGTGTCTCTGCCTCCTGCCTCCACCCTCACGCTGTGTGTCTCTGCCTCCACCCTCACACTGTGTCTCTGCCTCCACCCTCACGCTGTGTGTCTCTGCCTCCACCCTCACACTGTGTGCCTCTGCCTCCACCCTCACACTGTGTGCCTCTGCCTGCACCCTCACACTGTGTGTCTCTGCCTCCACCCTCACGCTGTGTGTCTCTGCCTCCACCCTCACACTGTGTGCCTCTGCCTCCACCCTCACACTGTGTGCCTCTGCCTCCACCCTCACACTGTGTCTCTGCCTCCACCCTCACGCTGTGTGTCTCTGCCTCCACCCTCACACTGTGTGCCTCTGCCTCCACCCTCACACTGTGTGTCTCTGCCTCCACCCTCACACTGTGTGCCTCTGCCTCCACCCTCACACTGTGTGCCTCTGCCTCCACCCTCACACTGTGTGCCTCCTGCCTCCACCCTCACGCTGTGTGTCTCTGCCTGCACCCTCACGCTGTGTGTCTCTGCCTCCAACCTCACGCTGTGTGTCTCTGCCTCCACCCTCACACTATGTGCCTCTGCCTCCACCCTCACACTGTGTGCCTCTGCCTCCACCCTCACACTGTGTGTCTCTGCCTCCACCCTCACACTGTGTGCCTCTGCCTCCTGCCTCCAACCTCACGCTGTGTGTCTCTGCCTCCACCCTCACACTGTGTGTCTCTGCCTCCACCCTCACACTGTGTGTCTCTGCCTCCACCCTCACACTGTGTGCCTCTGCCTCCACCCTCACACTGTGTGCCTCTGCCTCCACCCTCACACTGTGTGCCTCTGCCTCCACCCTCACACTGTGTGTCTCTGCCTCCAACCTCACGCTGTGTGCCTCTGCCTCCACCCTCACACTGTGTGCCTCTGCCTCCACCCTCACACTGTGTGTCTCTACCTCCTGCCTCCACCCTCACGCTGTGTGCCTCTGCCTCCACCCTCACACTGTGTCTCTGCCTCCACCCTCACACTGTGTGTCTCTGCCTCAAACCTCACACTGTGTGTCTCTGCCTCCACCCTCACGCTGTGTCTTTGCCTCCACCCTCACACTGTGTGTCTCTGCCTCCAACGTCACACTGTGTGTCTCTGCCTCCAACGTCACACTGTGTGTCTCTGCCTCCAACGTCACACTGTGTGTCTCTGCCTCCAACGTCACACTGTGTCTCTGCCTCCACCCTCACGCTGTGTGTCTTTGCCTCCACCCTCACACTGTGTGTCTCTGCCTCCAACGTCACACTGTGTGTCTCTGCCTCCAACGTCACACTGTGTGTCTCTGCCTCCAACGTCACACTGTGTCTCTGCCTCCACCCTCACACTGTGTCTCTGCCTCCAACCTCACACTGTGTCTCTGCCTCCTGCCTCCAACCTCACACTGTGTGTCTCTGCCTCCAACCTCACGCTGTGTGCCTCTGCCTCCACCCTCACACTGTGTGTCTCTACCTCCACCCTCACACTGTGTGCCTCTGCCTCCACCCTCACACTGTGTGCCTCTGCCTCCACCCTCACACTGTGTGCCTCTGCCTCCACCCTCACGCTGTGTGTCTCTGCCTCCACCCTCACACTGTGTCTCTGCCTCCACCCTCACACTGTGTGTCTCTGCCTCCACCCTCACACTGTGTGTCTCTGCCTCCACCCTCACACTGTGTGTCTCTGCCTCCACCCTCACACTGTGTGTCTCTGCCTCCACCCTCACACTGTGTGTCTCTGCCTCCACCCTCACACTGTGTGTCTCTGCCTCCACCCTCACACTGTGTGCCTCTGCCTCCACCCTCACACTGTGTGCCTCTGCCTCCACCCTCACACTGTGTGCCTCTGCCTCCACCCTCACACTGTGTGTCTCTGCCTCCAACCTCACGCTGTGTGCCTCTGCCTCCACCCTCACACTGTGTGCCTCTGCCTCCACCCTCACACTGTGTGTCTCTACCTCCTGCCTCCACCCTCACGCTGTGTGCCTCTGCCTCCACCCTCACACTGTGTCTCTGCCTCCACCCTCACACTGTGTGTCTCTGCCTCAAACCTCACACTGTGTGTCTCTGCCTCCACCCTCACGCTGTGTGTCTTTGCCTCCACCCTCACACTGTGTGTCTCTGCCTCCAACGTCACACTGTGTGTCTCTGCCTCCAACGTCACACTGTGTGTCTCTGCCTCCAACGTCACACTGTGTGTCTCTGCCTCCAACGTCACACTGTGTCTCTGCCTCCACCCTCACGCTGTGTGTCTTTGCCTCCACCCTCACACTGTGTGTCTCTGCCTCCAACGTCACACTGTGTGTCTCTGCCTCCAACGTCACACTGTGTGTCTCTGCCTCCAACGTCACACTGTGTCTCTGCCTCCACCCTCACACTGTGTGTCTCTGCCTCCAACCTCACACTGTGTCTCTGCCTCCTGCCTCCAACCTCACACTGTGTGTCTCTGCCTCCAACCTCACGCTGTGTGCCTCTGCCTCCACCCTCACACTGTGTGTCTCTACCTCCACCCTCACACTGTGTGCCTCTGCCTCCACCCTCACACTGTGTGCCTCTGCCTCCACCCTCACGCTGTGTGCCTCTGCCTCCACCCTCACGCTGTGTGCCTCTGCCTCCACCCTCACACTGTGTCTCTGCCTCCACCCTCACACTGTGTGTCTCTGCCTCCACCCTCACACTGTGTGTCTCTGCCTCCACCCTCACACTGTGTGTCTCTGCCTCCACCCTCACACTGTGTGTCTCTGCCTCCACCCTCACACTGTGTGTCTCTGCCTCCACCCTCACACTGTGTGTCTCTGCCTCCACCCTCACACTGTGTGCCTCTGCCTCCACCCTCACACTGTGTGCCTCTGCCTCCACCCTCACGCTGTGTGTCTCTGCCTCCACCCTCACCCTCACACTGTGTGCCTCTGCCTCCACCCTCACACTGTGCCTCCACCCTCACGTTGTGTATCTCTGCCTCCACCCTCACGCTGTGTGTCTCTGCCTCCACCCTCACGCTGTGTGTCTCTGCCTCCACCCTCACGTTGTGTGCCTCTGCCTCCACCCTCACGCTGTGTGCCTCTGCCTCCACCCTCACGCTGTGTGCCTCTGCCTCCACCCTCACGCTGTGTGCCTCTGCCTCCACCCTCAGGACCTGATCGCCAGGAGGAGACTGAACCGCCCATACGCTCCTGGGACGGGTCTCTGGTGCTGACGGCACAGACCTCCCTTTGAGCCACTGCAGGCGGCCGAGTTAGCAGTCCTGGTGCTTGCATTCACTTCCTAATTATACCCAAATTAGATGCAAATCTTGCACGCCAACTCGTTCAACACTCGAAGATGATAGGGAATCTTTCCTGGCGCTATCCCAGTTACGGCGACACGTAACATCTCCGTTCCCTCCTTCCGGGAACGAGGGTTACATAAATGAGAAGTTACACTGTAACAAGGACACCTTAAAATAAAGTGTAACCGTTTTGTTATTTCTTTCAGTTAACGTTTACTTTATTTCAAGTAACGAAAGTGTCTTTGGTTGTTTGATTGAATTCAGTGTGAGACTCTGGATAAAAGCATCTGCCAAATGCATAGAAATACAATAACAAACTGCTCATGAATGCAAGTCACTTTTGTATAAATGAACGCTTCAGGAAGTTCTGCTGTCTGAGAGGACGCTGTACCTGGGATGCGCATGTGTGCGATGGCCCCGTCTCCGCCCTCGCTGTGAGCGCGCACCTCCACCAGGTAATCCTCCTTCATCCGCGGCAGATCGATGGACTGCTTCTCTGTGGTGTACAGCGTTCCGCTGGGCTGCCCCTCCTTCCGGTACAGGACCTGAGGGAGAACAGGGACAGGTCAAGAGCTGGACGTGTGAGTCGAAGCAGCAGCTTCTATCAGGAACACAGTCTTCAAGCTCCTCTGGCCCCTCCAGTGTTGCTGTAAGTCAACACTCATGTTCCTGGTCAGCTTCAGTCAGAATAACAGCGAGCATGACTTCAGTTACATGACGACTCGGCCGGTAATTTTAGTTTTGAAAGGCCAGTAAACATGGATATATGACGTTATATCTCAATGGCTTCTTAAAAAGCCTAAAACAATAACTATGATTATTCTGAACGACAGCAGGTCGAAATGTATCTGTAACGGTCACCAGCTGGAGTGCCCTTGAGAGCCACCAGAGGGCACTCCACATAAGACTATTATCACTCACAAACTACATTTCCCATAACTCACTGCCCGGACTCATAATCACTTATCACTGATCACATTCACCTGTACCTCATTCACTGATTGCATTCACCTGTGTCTCATCATCCTGTTAGTCTCAGTCTATTTATACCATGTTCATTCATTCACTCACCACAAAGTCTTGTTTAAGTGTTACACTGCATTACTGAGCATTCTCCTGGTTTTCTTGTCTCTTGGTTATGGTTATCTTGCCCTGTTTCCTGGATTACTCTCTTGCCTCTGGTCCCTGGATTACTCTCTTGCCTCTGGTCCCTGCCTGTTATGTTTGTTTGTTTGTTTCTGTGTTTTGACTGCCTGCCTGTGTATGACCCTTGCCTGTACATTGGATTACGCCTCTGGATTGCCCCATACAATAAAGCTGCGTTTGGATCCTCTACCTTCGTGTCTCGGAGCAGTTTCGTAACAGTCTCACTAGAAACCTGAATGAAATGCAGAGGGGTTCAGCAGTGGAAGATTAAAGTTTGATTTCTGACAGATATACACTCAGAAAGCTGAAGTTTAGATTGATTATATATTGTAAAATTCACATGAGAGAACAACATATTTTATTCAAAACTGATGATGTAATTGTGAAAGGGAAGACGTTCTTTGATATTAATAATATTATACCCAAAGTGATGTGCGCTAAAACTGATGTGTGTGTATTGATTGATATACAGTATTGATTTCTGGTGACATCATTGGAATATTGATTTGCATGTTTATCTGAAGGCAGAGTTTCTGACCTTATATCCGGCCACGTTGGACTCGTTGGCCAGTGCCTGCACCTTCTCCCAGCCGATGTTGATGGTCGAGGAGCAGTAGTGCTTCTTCGTGGTGAAGATCTTCGGAGGCTGACTGGGAGCTGAGGAACACCATCAGAGACCCGTCTCAAGCTCATACTTGGGCACATTATATTCTGATATTGTATATATATATATATATATATATATTTTTTGATTGACTGCACTTCTGACTCCTGATCTTCATTCATCATATCTGGTCCTTTGGTCTTTAACTGTAAATCTACAATCACCACAATACCCTACAATCTGTGGTCAGACTCACGGGCTTTCTTGGTGTGGATCTTGTGCCTCTGGCTGGCGGGTCCGTACCCGCCGCCGTTATACGCCCGCACCTCGATCAGGTAATGCGAGTCAGCTGTCATGTTGTCCAGGCGCGTGTGGTTCTCTCGACTCTGCACCGGAACCCACCGCACCGCCGCCTCGTTCTCCAGCGCCTCCCTCCAGTACCGGACCTGAGAGAGAACACAGGAGTTAACGCTGAGTTTAAAGGTGACACAGTATGCCCCTTTTCACCAGATGTGATATAAATCTCAACTTCCTGCTCTGCTACTGTTCGGACGCTCTTGCTTACTGCTCCGCGCTTTGCTCTATCGCTTTTACATTTTATCTCCTATTTTTATATTTTATTTCCTTTTATCACCTAATTTTAACTTCAGCAAATCAGCACAGTGCTCATACGACAAAGTTTGGATTACTACAAAAATTGAGAATTCTTATACCCGACCAGCTTACATTCCGGGAAAGGAAAACACAACTGCCTCAAGGATAAGAGAAAGTGCCTCTTCTGGAATCTACTTGCTGCACTAACTGCCACAGACTTTTACAAAGGATTGCAGTTCTTGAAACAAAGTTACTTACGGGACCACCAAACCAGACGGAGCACACAACAGAGCTTCGTCATGGACACCCTCAGCATACCGGTGAGTCCCATGAAACTAGTGCTCCTCGACAGGCAGAGAAACAAGCCGATCGACTTACTAATCGATGGCACAAACAGGGAGCGAGACCCAAAGGCACTCGAGACATCAGATTGTCACGAGCATCACATATTGCCGCAGTAGCATCCTCTACCCCAGATACAGCTCTCTTCTCTAAAACTTTGGACAAAACTGGAAGAAGACTGATAGGTCTATAATTACAAGACATTTGGTCATCTCCTGATTTAAAAATCAGTATTACTAGAGCATTTTTCCACCCATCTCGGAATTGCCTGGATTTAATGGAAATATTAACAAGATTGGTGAGAGGCTGGACCAGAATGCTACTATATTTTTTAAGAAAAGCTGTATCTAAATGAAAGATATCCTTTGAGAAGGTGGTGTTTAGGTCCTGTATAGCTTTCAGAACAGCTGTCTGACCGACCTCCCTGAGCTGGAATGAGTTATCTTGATCTTCAAACAGGTCTACTGTTGTTAGGCCTGTATCATTCCAGCATGGAAAGCTTGATGCAAGGTTGTTAACAGATTGTATGAAGAAGTTGTTGAATTCATTAGCAACTTGTGCACTGTCAGTGATGACGTATTCACCCATTTTAAGTTCATATTTGTTTTGGGTGGCGTAAACCTTTGGATTTAGTAGGCTGTTCAATGGCTTCCAAATTAATTTGCCATTCCCTTTAGCCTCTGATAGAGCTTGAATATAATTATTTGATTTGGACATTGAGTTCTTTAACAACTTGGTTACGCAAACCTTTAAATAATTTCAAATCATTGTCCCTTCGGGTCTTGATAAAAGTTTTCAAGGCAAAGTCTCTCCTTTTCATCAGTTTTCGAATATTATCGTTCATCCATGGTAGCTGAAATTTTCTCTGGGATTTTTTCTCTTTTTAATATATTTATCAACAATACTCTCAATAATGGACATAAGCTTATTACAGCAGTCGTTTACTTGATCATATTGTTGGAGCTCATCCCAGTTAACACCCTTTAACTCATTCTCACATTCAGTCAGCTTTTTACGAGGGATTTCAAGTTTAAATGAATTCTGATTTGGATTTAAAAACCTAGTCATTCTTTTCTTTGTCAGTTTTCTTGCAATTAAAATCATATTATGGTCAGATAGACCAGTGACTAAATTATATGTTTTTATGATTCTGTCAGGTTTGTTCGCGAAAATCAAATCTATTAGTGTTTGAGTATTCCTGGTGATACGTGTAGGGGCCTCAATCATTTGAATAAAGTCATGTTTGGATGCAAGATTTTTCAGTTTTTTCCTAGTGTTTGTCAAGCCAGTTTATATTAAAATCTCCGAAGACAAGCACCTCGTTCTTGTGCTTAAAGTTCTTAAACAGTGCATCCAAGTTTTCGCAGAGCGTTGCAGTGCACGCCGAGGGCGGATTATATACCACTAAAATATAAAATTGCATACTTTGCGACAATATTACATTAATACATAGACATTCAGTAGACATATCAACAGTTGGATACATTTTAGGGCTGAACGATTAATCGCACTTTCCATGTAATCGCACTTAAATCGAGATGGCTTATCGCAATTTTAAAATCGCAAAGGCTGCGATTATTTCTTATGCGCAGTTTGTCATTGATGTACGGCTCTGTAAATGCTGCTCACTCTGAAAGCACTGAGTTTGAGTCACCTATAATGTGCAGTACCTGGTATCCCTGGACGTTCCGCACCGGCAGCCAGGACACCACGGCTTGAGTGGCCGACAGCGCTCTGGCCTCAAAGATGATGGGAGCGTCTGCCGGAACTGAGACACACACACACACACACATCAGTCAGAACTTCTACACCTGCGTTACCTGTGCGAGTCTGACACTGCGCAGTACATACATTTCCCTCCACATTCACTGGAGCTGAAGACACAGAATCACTGCTTTAGATCTGAGTGCTCTAATGAAGATCAGTAGCTACGTTTACATGGACACTTTTTTCTGAGGATGCGAGTCTGAGGCGAGGGCTGTCCTGCTCCACTTCACAGAAGCTGAGTGCTAAAAGAATTTCAGAATGACGGGACACTCATTTATGACATGTCCTCTCAATCGGAGTACAAAAGGAATGAACCACCCCTTACAATCCGAATGAAATTTGAATCAGATCTGGCCAGTTCATCCTGATTGACCTGGTTACTCAGATACTTTATTTCGATTGTGCTACTGGTCCGATTACAGTCGTATTATTGGGGTCCATGTAAACGCAGCTGGTGATTGATGTGGAACATGCAGTAGATGTGTCTGACGTTCTGACCGGTGGTAGCGTCTCTCCAGTCCTGCTCGCTCACGTCTCTGTACTGGATGCTGTATGTGGAGATGGGGCTCAGGTTATCGGTGCCGTGACTCCAGGTCACCCTCGCACTGCTGGCCGTCACCTCATCCACACGCACTCCACCGGGAGGACCTGGGGGACCTGAGGAGGAGAGGGCCCGTGACACACACGTCTCCTGAGGAGATCTCAACAATCTCTCAAACATCTCAAGAAGAACTGGGGCGAACACCGCCCCCCCGATCGCTTATAAAAGTCATAGCACACCATTCCCGAATAATCCGCACGATTTGACACCTCATTCGTGACTCTGTGACAAAAGCTGCGGGAGGAGTTACGCCTCTGTTATACTCCAGTTTGAACGCGTACACGACAGCTGCGCACAGTTCGGACGCGGACTACTTGTATTTATACTTTCTGCTGAGGTCCGCTTGGTGAACACGTTCAACGCATGCGCAGTAGATCGGCGTCCATGTATATTTCCATCTCTTTCGCGGCTTTTAACCTAATGAACGCGCGCCATTTTGACCGTGCAGTCACAAAAAATGGGAGGCACGCGGATGTCCGCAAGGAGCCTCCGCGCACACCCTCCGATGCCGATTTTTACGTCACGCGGACCCTAGCGGACGGCAGTGCGTATGCGGTGCGTATTTTTTTCCGTACCCATGTTAACAGGTCAGAGCTTTCACACTGCACGCGGTTGCAGTCCGGCGATCCGTTCCAGTTGCGGTGCGTATACAGCAGTGCGGCGATCGTTTCCACAGAGTCTATTTCTGCTGTGCTGCAAACGCTGAATTAAAGTGACAGCGCATGTTTCGTGGTCAAAATGAACACAGATTGACCTAAAAATGTAGTAATTTCACCATAAATGCGATTAATTAAATAAAATGTAGTAATCTCACCATAAATGTATTTCATTAAATACTATTTTCACTTTAAGACCGGGGTAAAGCAAGGAAAACTACAATTTACCTCAACAAGGCGACATAATGAACGACACTCGTCTCATTCGTGGAGGTGGAAAAACAAGTTCTTTGTGACATGCAAGATTTATTGTATTAATTTAAATGCAAAGAAAAAGGCATGAGAGTTGGCTGTTTTTATATAAGTAGCCTACATGGTTAAATATTTGACCACTTGCTTTAGGAACTTAATATTTAATTATATAGAAGTAATGAATAATACGTTATTTAAATTGTATTTAAACGTGAATACGTCTATTAAAGAGTGTAGGCTATATGTGTACAAAGAGAATCGCAATGCTGAGACATTAAGACCAGGGTAAATCAAGGGAAAATGCATATTTCAATCGTGGGGGTGGAAAAACAAGTTCTTTGTGACATGCAAGATTTATTGTATTAGAAGATTTAAGATTTAAATTATGCAAAAGAAAGAGTATGAGTCTGCTGTTTTTGTCATTTTTAAGTTTTAATTTAAAATGTAGGCTATGCGATTTTAATATAAGTACATGGTTAAATATTTTACCTCTTGCTTGATTATATAATTATATAGAAGTAATGCATTGAATAATACATTGTTTAAATTGTATTTAAACGTGAATACGTTTATTAAAGAGTGTATATGTGTACAAAGAGAATCGCAATGCTGACAAAAAACGTTTTTAAAATAAGTGAGTGTGGTACAGCCGCGGATCAGTTCTGCAAACGCAGCATGTGTGAAAGCACTATTGCGCGTGCTGGTCTTGCACCGCATACGCACTGCACACGGAGGATGTGTGAAACAGGCGTTACACTAGCTTTACGCGCCAAACTTTCGGCGGAATAATAATAATAAATAAGTATGAGCAATAACAATAGTGTTGCTTCGCCTTTGGCAAGCACCACTAATAATAATAATAATAAGTTTAAGTACAATATCAGTAAGTTTGTTCCCTTTAAAGGCGGTCACTTCGACATTACGTCATACTGACGTATATGCGATGCAACTGACGCTGTGTTTATGTCAAGGGGCAACATTCTCATCTGAAAAATAAAGCCTACCCGGAAGTGCGAAAAACTGCAATACATCGAAAATCCGCTAGAGGGAGGTCCCAAAAGGGAGCAAATGTCCATAGCCCCCATGTTAAAATGTCCGTTTTCACAGCATAAATTCATGTTTTTACAGGTCGGTCCCATGGACTTTTATTGTATTTTTCGATAGGTTCCGAGTAGCTGACAACTGTGAGGGGGGTGAATTTTTTTCTAACTCATTAGTTTAGATAGTATTTAGATATAAAATGTATGACAAATAAGGGCGTGGTTAACTTTGATTGACAGCTTGATTGACAGCTTAGGCTGCGCCAAGGAGAATGACAACATAAGAAGCGCCATTTTTTAACACAGTTGAAATATAATACTACTGTTTCTGTATCATGAAATGTAGTTTTAAGAGTTTTTCAGGCGAGAATGTAGTTGTTTAAAGCTCAAATCTGTGGTTTATTTAAAGATTTATGAAAATTGTATCCAGTTGTGAGATCCAGGCGATCACCGGGTGCTCTGCGCTCATGTACCCCGCCTGGAACAGCCTTTCCTCGGCCAGTCGTTCGCTGCTGACCCTGGCGTCTCTGTAGTGGTTAAACATGAGATATAATTCATCTTGTCTATATCTAACGGGCGATTTTTGGTCTCGTGAATCTATAATTTGTTCCCTGGGCAATCGTTTTGGCTGAGGGGAAGTTTCATAACTTTATAAGCTATTTAACTTTACCGTTGTATGGTTAGACTCGCGCTGACTTTGTATGTTTGATTGAATTGTTTGCTTTATTTGTATAGCTTCTTATACCTTTTACTTATACTTTTATAATAGCTAATATTGATAAAACTGAAATTTAACAAAAAGAGACTGGGTTGAGTTTTGTCATTTTAAATTAACACAACGAAGATGATCTATATGTTGTTTACTGCAAAATCTGTTGTTTAGTACAAATGCACATATTGCCTGGACCATATTAAAATGTTTAATATTTTTATATTATATTTAAACCGAAAAGAGGCAGGTTTGTGTTTTATATTTAGTTTTTTTTATAAATAGGCAAACGTTATGTGCAGTGAATATAATCAATACGCTGAACCACATTTGTGTGGCTATAATATTAAGATTTCTTTAAATGAAAACGAAAAGAGTTAGTATGGTGATTTATAACATATTTCGTTGCCTAAAATACACACAGAGATAACCGGAGTAGCAGAGCGAGCGGAGTGACGTGCGCTGCGTTAGAAGGTGGGCGGGGTTAGGGTTTTCCAAGATGGCGCCGCCCATACCCCCCATAAACGGCTTCAAAACCGTTCTTCAGAAAGTCTATGGGTGACGTCACAGACGCTTTGTCCATATTTTTTACAGTCTATGGTTTATGTACACTCTTCACACTGTTATGTGTATGATTTTTGCCGTTGTATATTGCCCTGTATCCTTCAGTGCAAATGGCTATTCTGATTACTACGCAGTACGTATTCACAGTTGTTGCATGATGCAACTGATGACGCTGTGTTTATGTACACACTACACACTGATTATGGCAAGCCATTTTAACATTTAAAAGCTAGACTGGATATGTGTTGCAGATATCTGTAATTCAGTTTTGCCTAGTCAAAAAGAACATTTCAGATATCCGCAACTACATTCTTCCTATCCATAATTGTAATTTCAGATATCCACAAAGACATTCTTCCTAGGACAAACAACGTCACTTTTGCCATTCATTTGTATGGGGTTTATCATTACAGATATCTACAATTCAGTTGCAGATATCCACTATGTGAATTACGGATATCTGCAATTGAATTGTAGATATCTGTAATTCTAGTTTGAGATATCTTCAATTTGATTCTGACTAGTCATAACTATGGCAAGCCATTTTAACATTTAAAAGCTAGACTGGATATGTGTTGCAGATATCTTTAATTCAGTTTTGCCTAGTCAAAAAGAACATTTCAGATATCCGCAACTACATTCTTCCTATCCATAATTGTCATTTCAGATATCCACAAAGACATTCTTCCTAGGACAAATGACATCACTTTTGCCATTCATTTGAATGGGGTTTATCATTACAGGTATCTACAATTCAGTTGCAGATATCCACTATGTGAATTACGGATATCTGTAACTGAATTGTAGATATCTGTAATTCTAGTTTGAGATATCTTCAATTAGATTCTGACTAGTCATAACTCCAGTTCAAGATATCTTTAATTCACCTCAATTCAAGATATCTACATGTTCCTTTTCAGATATCTTAAATTAAGTTTTGACTAGGCGAAATTACATTGTAGATATCTGTAACTGGAGTTATGACTAGTCAAAATGGCGTTGTAGATATCTCAAACTGGAGTTAGGGATAGTCATAATTTAATTGTAGATATCTATTATTAAGTTATAGATATCTTGAAATTCATTTTGATTAGAGATATCTGAAATTTGAGATATCTGTAACTTTCATTCTGCCTAGTCAAAATGTAATTACAGATATCTTGAATTAGAGTTTTGACTAGGCCAAATGACGTTGCAGATATCTGTATGCATCACACTTTAGGCGGGAGCAGAGCGTGTTGTTCATCATCAAATCACATAGCACCTGTTAACTTTAATTAGCACTGATTAGCACCATGTCGGAGCAACCAGAGTTTTTAATCGTCTTTTTAATGCTGTTAGATACTGTTTCAAACTAAAAAATAAGAACTAATCTGAACTAAGAACTTTTTTCTCATATAAGGAAGTTAATGTTATTGTACTTCCATGGCAAGAATAACATGCAAGTCAGCATCTTTATTAAAGTGAATTAGTGTGAATCTCTTTCACGCATAAATCTTACAGCAACAATAACCTTTGAAGCATGATCATAAACATAGCATTGCAACATTTTTTTTTGTATGTAAAAAACATTTTCTGGTGTTTTTTTCGATTACAGCCAACGCCATGACTGCTTCTTTCTTCTTCCATTCCTAGAAATAAGGAAATGAACCCACTTCTTCTTTGATTATGGCGGGGAGGGGAAATGGATTTCTAAAATAGAGCAACGTCATGCACAATAATTTGCACTAGTCATAATGACGTTTGAGATATCTTTAACTTTCATTCTGCCTAGTCAAAACTGAATTACAGATATCTGCAATAGCGTGCCGCACGAGTGCTATTTTTAGACCGCAAGGCCGCGTGACGTCAGCAACGTAAACCGGAAGGGGGTCAACATAGAAGCGCGCTCGCTCAAGATCAGTTGGCAAAGTAAATAAAAGAAGACATGTTAAAGCTTTATTTAAGTTGTAAAATGTTCTACTAATTCTGCACATTTAATCCAAAATCTATCAATATTTAGAGGGGTCATCTCAATATTACTTTGATGCTTAAAGGCAATCATATTTCCAACAAGTGACCCCATTCAATTTCATTCTGAAATATACACTTGAACTTTGAAAATTTAATTTATTTTCTATAAACATTTACTTGGATTTATTATTTCATTTTTGTTTACATATAGGGGTAATTTATAACCTATATCCACAGAGAGAATGAAGGTTAATTGCAAAGAGAACAGTTGTGCACTATTGCCTTCATTGTATGTACAGTGAAAGCAATAAAGAAAGATAATAGAAAATATTCTAAGTTTTGAGGTAATGAGTAGATTAACATAGAATTGATATCTTGGGAATTTTTGATCAAAATGTATTTTACATAAAACTAATGAAATGCATACACATGAAATGATCTTTTAAACATTTTAATTCAAAAGTTAATAGTTTAAAATCATCATGAATAACAATGAAATACCCATTAAGTGTTGTTGGTTGTGACCAAGTAGCATTAGCGATCGCTAAACAAAAAATAAATACATTAATAATAATAATATAAATTACCCCCAACAACTGTCAGACGTAAGACAACCAGAGGACATAGTATGACAGACAGGACATAGGGTGGTAGAAAAGATAGCTTGTTGAAACTGCAAAATGTCACTGTCAGTGGCGTAAGGCGATGTTTTTTGGGGGAGAAATTCTGTCGATAACAATCTACCTCTGGACCAGGTCGGCTCTTTTTCCCGTCTTTTTCAGCCCTCTACACTCAAGCCATCTCTTCAATTGAATATTTGTATGTTCTTCTACTTCTATACCAGTGGATTTGGCACCGGGGACATCATTCTCGGACAGAGTTAGCAGGTTTAGCTCAGTAGACATCTCGTCCGTAAACTGTTTACATGCGTCTAGCATGAGTGACACGCGCGAGTTTGACCCCCCTAGCAACCGTCGCTAGCTTAATGAATATTAATGAGAAAAGGTGACGTATATCGTGCGGTACGCTATTGTCATTTAACATGTGTGACGAGTTGAATGTCATTTTCAATGACGTCATTGCAGATATCTGTAATTCAGTTTTGCCTAGACAAAACTGAATTTCAGATATCTCTATCTGTCGTTTCGACTAGTCACAATTACGTTACAGATATCTTGAATGACAATTCCAACTATCCAAAATGTAATTACGACTAGTCAGAAAGACATTGTTGATATCTACAGTGTTAATTCCGGATAGTCAAAATTAGCTTTTAAATGTTAAAACGGCTTGCCATACACTGATATGTGTTATGAATTTTGCCGTTGTATATTGCCCTGTATCCTTCAGAGCAAATGGCTATTCTGATTACTACGTATTCACAGTTGTTGCGCCTCTCAGGGAACCGAGGTTACGAAAGTAACCGGAGACGTTTTCTCAAGCCAACTTAATAATAAGTTTAAATAGGATTTCAGTAAGTTGGCTTTCTCAAGCCAACTTAATAAAGCCGAAACACTCTCTCACACACACACACTCACTCACCTCGAGCGGACCTGAAGGCGCATGAGAGGCACAACAGCACCGAGAACAGGACCGTCATCGCGGATAAATGCATGTTTAGCGCATGGATGATGGACGGGCTGGGTTTTATTGTTTACAGCATCAGTCTCGGGTTTGGGGCTTTGCGTGCTGACGTCAGACGCACATACTTTTTTGCTTTTTTTTTTTTTTTGCTTACAATTTTACAAAGATATTTTGGCCCCTTCAAGTGTGAATCCTTCAGTTTCTACTTTCGGGATGTTGTTTCGGCCTGTAATGTCAAGCTGTAATTTAAAGTACTGTCAAATATGACATTATTTCTCCTTCTTACAGGTAAAAACACTCATGATGCATATATATATCCAAATATACACAGACAGATCTGCATTAAACTGTATTTACATGACTGGACACAACAGGTTATGTACACACACATAGGCTACAGACAGAATGCACTAAACATGTTGTATGGACGATGTGATGAGATTTAATACATCATGTGACTCTCATCTTTACTGTGATTGGTAGATGTCAGTGTATTACAATGATACAAAACAGATATTAGTACATCAATAGATTATTAAATTAATATTATACCAAGTAATGAAATAATTTTTTTACTGTGAATTTAAGTCTGTAAACCTGAACTGTTGTCACTGTATTTGTGTGGTCCAGTTCTGGCCAGCTCAGCTGTCAGAGGTTTATACAGTAAATTTAACAGAATATTTTACAGTGACGTGTAACTTCGTGTCATGTGACTGTTTTGCAGTGTCGCACTAATGCATGATATAGAATAACTAAAATAATTATTTATTGAGCCAGACGATGTGATGTGCCTGGCTGAGGCAAACACACTGTTATTATTGAGCATCATAACATCAACAGAATGTGTGAGATTATTACAATAGCTTTCTTAAATCTGTCCAAGCATGTTCTTTTGCGTATGATCCTGTAATGATTCAGTGATATGTGAAATATGAATGTGTTATTTTGAGTGTGTAATCTGAAACAGAGACAGTCCTGCTCTGACTCATCTATATAACAAACCTTCATCTTTCCATGGATTCAGTGCATCCCTTCATCATGTGACTAAAGCATCAGATTCAGTGCATCCCTTCATCATGTGACTAAAGCATCAGATCCAGTGCATCCCTTCATCATGTGACTAAAGCATCAGATCCAGTGCATCCCTTCATCATGTGACTAAAGCATCAGATCCAGTGCATCCCTTCATCATGTGACTAAAGCATCAGATCCAGTGCATCCCTTCATCATGTGACTAAAGCATCAGATCCAGTGCATCCCTTCATCATGTGACTAAAGCATCATCAGATTCAGTGCATCCCTTCATCATGTGACTAAAGCATCATCAGATTCAGTGCATCCCTTCATCATGTGACTAAGGCATCATCAGATTCAGTGCATCCCTTCATCATGTGACTAAAGCATCATCAGATTCATCAATGTCAGGATCATGTGAAGCCCAACAACTTTTAGTCCAGATATCTGTAATGTTTTCTCAAGGTTTATATTCATGTCTTGACTTTCTCTGAGTGAATCTTTAGTTAGTAAGTAACATCTCAGCCTAACAGTGTATTTGTGTCGTGTGATAGTAAAGCATAAACCACTGATCAGTTCAGGCGTGAAGTCTAATATGGAAAGGCCAGGAGTTTATGTTGTGAAAGGTTGTGGCACAGGAAAACAGCATAAGATCAGTCCCAGAGAAGCCGCCGGTCATCAACAGCAGCTGAAGATCATCTGATCCCACAAGAACTACTTCACATCTGTGACAGAAAAGAGGTCGGACGGATATTTTGTGAATGTCTAAAGGCTGAGGAAACACATGTAGCTCATCTCAATCTTGAGCTATTAAACAACTCTGTGTGTGTGTGTGTGTGTGTGTGTGTGTCTGCGAGTGTCTGTCTGTGTGAGTGTGTCTGTGTATGTGTGAGTCTGTGTGAGTGTGAGTGTGTCTTTGTGCGAGTGTGTGTGTGTGTGTGTCTGGGTATTTTGTAAATGTTTAGAGGAAACACATGTAGCTCGAGTCTCAATCTTGAGTTTTGAAGAAAGTCTAACTCATTTCCTCACTCATTTTGTAGCTTGTATTTTAAAGGTGCAGTGTGTAAGTTTTAACAGCATCTAGTGGTGAGGTTGTGAATTGCACCCAACAGAACAGGAAGTGATGTCGTCGTCTGAGACAGAATGTTCTCAAGAATAGCGAGGTCCATATTTCAGCGTTACAGAATGAATAATGCACACACAGGAGATGTTTGTTTGGTCTCTATAAAGTTTAATTGAAGACTGAGTTGAATGAAGCCGGTAATAATCACTGACAGGTTAGTCTAGTTAAAGAGTCTGACCTGTGCTTGAACTGAACCAATGAGTATGAAGATCAGTCCATTCAATCCCATCATGCATCTGGCCTCTGAATAACTGCAGGCCGCTAAAGCTCAAGGCATCCATGCATTTGGCAAAACTCTCTCACGCAGAAGAAGATCAGGAGAAGAGGAACTCAGTGCTGCCTAGAACCAGGAGAACACTTTACATCACCGCTTCGTTAAAAACAAGACACTTCTGATCCTGATACGAGCCTTTCTCCTGATCAATAACACAAAATATACGTCTATCATCAGATGAACAGCCAAACATATCATCCGTTTATAAAGGAGTGAACAGAAGTCATGTGATTTCAGGACTGGAATGAATCAGTTTTTGTTTGAATCAGCGACACTGAATATAAACAGACTGAAATGCTCATTAAAGTTAGCGGCGTAGCAACTGTTACAAACATTATTCTGAAAATAAAACGCAGTTAAATGACATTCATCACGAATCACCTGCGAACGACAGAATGATACAGTCAAAACAAAAGCGTTTGTGCTCAAGAATCAATTATAAATCACTGAATCTGTTCATCACATGATCATTATATTCATACGCCGTTTCGTCTGAAACACAAACGCATTCGTTTACATCAGCTGATCACCTTTCATTAGAGTGAAAACACAAACGTCCATTTCATTCAGCCGCTCGCGCTCCAAAGCACAAATCATAGTTAAAAAAATCTAGAGGTATGCTAATATAAAAACAGGTACGATACCGAATAGACCAATATCTATATAAATTATTGCATATATAATAATCCAGTAAAAGTGAAAGAATTGTTGCTTTGCTTTGACTGTATCCGTCACAGAAATAAGAGAAAGCCACTGATCTGACGACGACATAAAGACGAACATGAGACGCTCAGACGCTGATCCGTCACCGCTGAACCTCACAGGAAGTCTCGCAGCGGCACTTCCTGTGGCAGATCCTGCTGGACCAATCAGAGAGTGAGATGTTGTAAGGCATATTGAACTGACATTGAACACACGTTCTGTCCCGAATCTTCAGTCCGGACGGACTCGGGATCATGAGCGTGTTTCATCCGTGAGAGTTTGTTGAATCAGGATGAATCTACATTCAGAGAATCAAACTCAACAGAGCCGTGAGGATCAGCGAGGAGAAGAAGCCGAGAGACGGAGACGCCAGAGCCGCTGCACCTGCACACACACACACACACACACACACACACACATTAGAAAACTTCATAGATGAATCGACATTGTATTATAATAAATTAACTTTACATGATGAACTCAATCAACACTGAACTGAACTGATTCATACTGCACTGAACTGAATCAACACAGAACTGAATCAACACTGAACTGAGTTGAATCAACACAGAACTGAATCAACACAGAACTGAATAAACACTGACTCAGTTCAGTATTCACATTTTCATTTTTAGATTCAGTTCAGGAGTTGAGTATGAGCACCTGGTAGCTAGTTGTTCCTGAACTCGGTACGTTTAATGGCACCAATCAAAGTACGTCTTTACTACTGAGTACCAATTCACATTAAATACCGTTGGGTACCGGCACCGGATTTCATTAAAATGTGAACGGTCCCCAACCCTACCGAGAAGCCCCCCGAGATGCTGGATCTGTGCTGTGCATTCTGCAAGAGGTGCTGGAGCGAGGGCTGTCTGCCTCCACCCTCACACTGTGTGTCTCTGCCTCCACCCTCACACTGTGTGCCTCTGCCTCCGCCCTCACACTGTGTGTCTCTGCCTCCGCCCTCAGACTGTGTGTCTTTGCCTCCACCCTCACACTGTGTGTCTCTGCCTCCGCCCTCACACTGTGTGTCTCTGCCTCCACCCTCACGCTGTGTGTCTCCGCCTCCACCCTCACGCTGTGTGTCTCTGCCTCCGCCCTCAGACTGTGTCTCTGCCTCCGCCCTCACACTGTGTCTCTGCCTCCGCCCTCACACTGTGTGTCTCTGCCTCCGCCCTCACACTGTGTGTCTCTGCCTCCGCCCTCACACTGTGTGTCTCTGCCTCCACCCTCACGCTGTGTGTCTCCGCCTCCACCCTCACGCTGTGTGTCTCTGCCTCCGCCCTCAGACTGTGTCTCTGCCTCCGCCCTCACACTGTGTGTCTCTGCCTCCGCCCTCACACTGTGTGTCTCTGCCTCCACCCTCACACTGTGTGCCTCTGCCTCCACCCTCACACTGTGTGTCTCTGCCTCCGCCCTCAGACTGTGTGTCTTTGCCTCCACCCTCACACTGTGTGTCTCTGCCTCCGCCCTCACACTGTGTGTCTCTGCCTCCACCCTCACGCTGTGTGTCTCCGCCTCCACCCTCACGCTGTGTGTCTCTGCCTCCGCCCTCAGACTGTGTCTCTGCCTCCGCCCTCACACTGTGTCTCTGCCTCCGCCCTCACACTGTGTGTCTCTGCCTCCACCCTCAGACTGTGTGCCTCTGCCTCCACCCTCAGAATGTGTGTCTCTGACTCCGCCCTCACACTGTGTGCCTCTGCCTCCACCCTCAGACTGTGTGTCTCTGCCTCCACCCTCATACTGTGTGTCTCTGCCTCCGCCCTCAGACTGTGTCTCTGCCTCCGCCTTCACACTGTGTGTCTCTGCCTCCACCCTCACACTGTGTGCCTCTGCCTCCGCCCTCACACTGTGTCTCTGCCTCCACCCTCAGACTGTGTCTCTGCCTCCACCCTCACACTGTGTGCCTCTGCCTCCACCCTCACACTGTGTGTCTCTGCCTCCACCCTCACGCTGTGTGTCTCCGCCTCCACCCTCACGCTGTGTGTCTCTGCCTCCGCCCTCAGACTGTGTCTCTGCCTCCGCCCTCACACTGTGTCTCTGCCTCCGCCTTCACACTGTGTGTCTCTGCCTCCACCCTCACACTGTGTGCCTCTGCCTCCGCCCTCACACTGTGTCTCTGCCTCCACCCTCAGACTGTGTCTCTGCCTCCACCCTCACACTGTGTGTCTCTGCCTCCGCCCTCACACTGTGTGTCTCTGCCTCCACCCTCACGCTGTGTGTCTCCGCCTCCGCCCTCAGACTGTGTCTCTGCCTCCGCCCTCACACTGTGTCTCTGCCTCCGCCCTCACACTGTGTGTCTCTGCCTCCGCCCTCACACTGTGTGTCTCTGCCTCCGCCCTCACACTGTGTGTCTCTGCCTCCACCCTCACACTGTGTGCCTCTGCCTCCGCCCTCACACTGTGTCTCTGCCTCCACCCTCAGACTGTGTCTCTGCCTCCACCCTCACACTGTGTGTCTCTGCCTCCGCCCTCACACTGTGTGTCTCTGCCTCCACCCTCACGCTGTGTGTCTCTGCCTCCGCCCTCAGACTGTGTCTCTGCCTCCGCCCTCACACTGTGTCTCTGCCTCCGCCCTCACACTGTGTGTCTCTGCCTCCGCCCTCACACTGTGTGTCTCTGCCTCCGCCCTCACACTGTGTGTCTCTGCCTCCACCCTCACGCTGTGTGTCTCCGCCTCCACCCTCACGCTGTGTGTCTCTGCCTCCGCCCTCAGACTGTGTCTCTGCCTCCGCCCTCACACTGTGTGTCTCTGCCTCCGCCCTCACACTGTGTGCCTCTGCCTCCACCCTCAGACTGTGTGCCTCTGCCTCCACCCTCAGAATGTGTGTCTCTGACTCCGCCCTCACACTGTGTGCCTCTGCCTCCACCCTCAGACTGTGTGTCTCTGCCTCCACCCTCATACTGTGTGTCTCTGCCTCCGCCCTCAGACTGTGTCTCTGCCTCCGCCTTCACACTGTGTGTCTCTGCCTCCACCCTCACACTGTGTGCCTCTGCCTCCGCCCTCACACTGTGTCTCTGCCTCCACCCTCAGACTGTGTCTCTGCCTCCGCCCTCAGACTGTGTCTGCCTCCACCCTCACACTGTGTGCCTCTGCCTCCACCCTCACACTGTGTGTCTCTGCCTCCGCCCTCAGACTGTGTGTCTCTGCCTCCGCCCTCACACTGTGTCTCTGCCTCCACCCTCACACTGTGTGTCTCTGCCTTCACCCTCACACTGTGTGTCTGCCTCCACCCTCACACTGTGTGTCTCTGCCTCCACCCTCACACTGTGTCTCTGCCTCCGCCCTCACACTGTGTGTCTCTGCCTCCACCCTCACACTGTGTCTCTGCCTCCGCCCTCACACTGTGTGTCTGCCTCCACCCTCACACTGTGTGTCTCTGCCTCCACCCTCACACTGTGTGTCTCTGCCTCCACCCTCACACTGTATCTCTGCCTCTGCCCTCACACTGTGTGTCTCTGCCTCCGCCCTCACACTGTGTCTCTGCCTCCGCCCTCACACTGTGTCTCTGCCTCCGCCCTCACACTGTGTGTCTCTGCCTCCACCCTCACACTGTGTGTCTCTGCCTCCACCCTCACACTGTGTGTCTCTGCCTCCGCCCTCAGACTGTGTGTCTCTGCCTCCGCCCTCACACTGTGTGTCTCTGCCTTCGCCCTCACACTGTGTGTCTCTGCCTCCGCCCTCACACTGTGTGTCTCTGCCTCCGCCCTCAGACTGTGTGTCTCTGCCTCCACCCTCACACTGTGTGTCTCTGCCTCCACCCTCACACTGTGTCTCTGCCTCCACCCTCACACTGTGTGTCTCTGCCTCCGCCCTCACACTGTGTGTCACTGCCTCCACCCTTACACTGTATCTCTGCCTCCGCCCTCACACTGTGTGTCTCTGCCTCCACCCTCACACTGTGTGCCTCTGCCTCCGCCCTCACACTGTGTCTCTGCCTCCACCCTCACACTGTGTGTCTCTGCCTCTGCCCTCACACTGTGTCTCTGCCTCCGCCCTCACACTGTGTGTCTCTGCCTCCGCCCTCACACTGTGTCTCTGCCTCCACCCTCACACTGTGTGTCTCTGCCTTCACCCTCACACTGTGTGTCTCTGGCTCCACCCTCAGACTGTGTCTCTGCCTCCACCCTCAGACTGTGTGTCTCTGCCTCCGCCCTCAGACTGTGTGTCTCTGCCTCCGCCCTCACACTGTGTGTCTCTGCCTCCGCCCTCACACTGTGTCTCTGCCTCCGCCCTCACACTGTGTCTCTGCCTCCGCCCTCAGACTGTGTCTCTGCCTCCACCCTCACACTGTGTCACTGCCTCCACCCTCACACTGTGTGTCTCTGCCTCCACCCTTACACTGTGTCTCTGCCTCCACCCTCACACTGTGTGCCTCTGCCTCCACCCTCACACTGTGTGTCTCTGCCTCCCCCCTCACACTGTGTGTCTCTGCTTCCGCCCTCACACTGTGTGTCTCTGCCTCCACCCTCAGACTGTGTCTCTGCCTCCGCCCTCAGACTGTGTCTGCCTCCACCCTCACACTGTGTGCCTCTGCCTCCACCCTCACACTGTGTGTCTCTGCCTCCGCCCTCAGACTGTGTGTCTCTGCCTCCGCCCTCACACTGTGTCTCTGCCTCCACCCTCACACTGTGTGTCTCTGCCTTCACCCTCACACTGTGTGTCTGCCTCCACCCTCACACTGTGTGTCTCTGCCTCCACCCTCACACTGTGTCTCTGCCTCCGCCCTCACACTGTGTGTCTCTGCCTCCACCCTCACACTGTGTCTCTGCCTCCGCCCTCACACTGTGTGTCTGCCTCCACCCTCACACTGTGTGTCTCTGCCTCCACCCTCACACTGTGTGTCTCTGCCTCCACCCTCACACTGTATCTCTGCCTCTGCCCTCACACTGTGTGTCTCTGCCTCCGCCCTCACACTGTGTCTCTGCCTCCGCCCTCACACTGTGTCTCTGCCTCCGCCCTCACACTGTGTGTCTCTGCCTCCACCCTCACACTGTGTGTCTCTGCCTCCACCCTCACACTGTGTGTCTCTGCCTCCGCCCTCAGACTGTGTGTCTCTGCCTCCGCCCTCACACTGTGTGTCTCTGCCTTCGCCCTCACACTGTGTGTCTCTGCCTCCGCCCTCACACTGTGTGTCTCTGCCTCCGCCCTCAGACTGTGTGTCTCTGCCTCCACCCTCACACTGTGTGTCTCTGCCTCCACCCTCACACTGTGTCTCTGCCTCCACCCTCACACTGTGTGTCTCTGCCTCCGCCCTCACACTGTGTGTCACTGCCTCCACCCTTACACTGTATCTCTGCCTCCGCCCTCACACTGTGTGTCTCTGCCTCCACCCTCACACTGTGTGCCTCTGCCTCCGCCCTCACACTGTGTCTCTGCCTCCACCCTCACACTGTGTGTCTCTGCCTCTGCCCTCACACTGTGTCTCTGCCTCCGCCCTCACACTGTGTGTCTCTGCCTCCGCCCTCACACTGTGTCTCTGCCTCCACCCTCACACTGTGTGTCTCTGCCTTCACCCTCACACTGTGTGTCTCTGCCTCCACCCTCAGACTGTGTCTCTGCCTCCACCCTCAGACTGTGTGTCTCTGCCTCCGCCCTCAGACTGTGTGTCTCTGCCTCCGCCCTCACACTGTGTGTCTCTGCCTCCGCCCTCACACTGTGTCTCTGCCTCCGCCCTCACACTGTGTCTCTGCCTCCGCCCTCAGACTGTGTCTCTGCCTCCACCCTCACACTGTGTCACTGCCTCCACCCTCACACTGTGTGTCTCTGCCTCCACCCTTACACTGTGTCTCTGCCTCCACCCTCACACTGTGTGCCTCTGCCTCCACCCTCACACTGTGTGTCTCTGCCTCCCCCCTCACACTGTGTGTCTCTGCTTCCGCCCTCACACTGTGTGTCTCTGCCTCCACCCTTACACTGTGTCTCTGCCTCCACCCTCACACTGTGTGTCTCTGCCTCCACCCTCACACTGTGTGTCTCTGCCTCCGCCCTCACACTGTGTGTCTCTGCCTCCGCCCTCACACTGTGTGCCGCCTCTATCGCCGCACATCCCGACGCAGAGGATGGGAACTCCTTGGGTTAGCAGGACCTGATCGCCAGGAGGAGACTGAACCCCCCATACGCTCCTGGGACGGGTCTCTGGTGCTGACGGCACAGACCTCACTTTGAGCCACTGCAGGCGGCCGAGTTAGCAGTCCTGGTGCTTGCATTCACTTCCTAATTATACCCAAATTAGATGCAAATCTTGCACGCCAACTCGTTCAACACTCGAAGATGATAGGGAATCTTTCCTGCCGCTATCCCAGTTACGGCGACACGTAACATCTCCGTTCCCTCCTTCCGGGAACGAGGGTTACATAAACGAGAAGTTACACTGTAACAAGGACACCTTAAAATAAAGTGTAACCGTTTTGTTATTTCTTTCAGTTAACTTTATTTCAAGTAACGAAAGTGTCTTTGGTTGTTTGACTGAATTCAATGTGATTCGCTCTGGATAAAAGCATCTGCCAAATGCATAGAAATACAATGACAAACTGCTCATGAATGCAAGTCACTTTTGTATAAATGAGCGTTTCAGGAAGTTCTGCTGTCTGTGAGGACGCTGTACCTGGGATGCGCATGTGTGCGACGGCCCCGTCTCCGCCCTCGCTGTGAGCGCGCACCTCCACCAGGTAATCCTCCTTCATCCGCGGCAGATCGATGGACTGCTTCTCTGTGGTGTACAGCGTTCCGCTGGGCTGCCCCTCCTTCCGGTACAGGACCTGAGGGAGAACAGGGACAGGTCAAGAGCTGGACGTGTGAGTCGAAGCAGCAGCTTCTGTCAGAAACACAGTCTTCAAGCTCCTCTGGCCCCTCCAGTGTTGCTGTACGTCAACACTCATGTTCCTGGTCAGCTTCAGTCAGAATAACAGCGAGCATGACTTCAGTTACATGACGACTCGGCCGGTAATTTTAGTTTTGAAAGGCCAGTAAACATGGATATATGACGTTATATCTCAATGACTTATTAAAAAGCCTGAAACAATAACTATGATTATTCTGAACGACAGCAGGTCGAAATGTCTCACTAGAAACCTGAATGAAATGCAGAGGGGTTCAGCAGTGGAGGATTAAAGTTTGATTCCTGACAGATATACACTCAGAAAGCTGAAGTTTAGATTGATTATATATTGTAAAATGCACATGAGGGAACAACGTATTTTATTCAAAACTGATGATGTAATTGTCTCTGTGTATTGATTGATATCCAGTATTGATTTCTGGTGACATCATTGGGATATTGATAAGCATGTTTATCTGAAGGCAGAGTTTCTGACCTTATATCCGGCCACGTTGGACTCGTTGGCCAGCGCCTGCACCTTCTCCCAGCCGATGTTGATGGTCGTGGAGCTGTAGTGCTTCTTCGTGGTGAAGATCTTCGGAGGCTGACTGGGAGCTGAGGAACACCATCAGAGACCCGTCTCAAGCTCATACTTGGGCACATTGTATTCTGATATTGTGTGTATATATATATATATATATATATATATACTTTTTTTTTTTTTTTTTTTTTATTGACTGCACTTCTGACCCCTGGTCTTCATTCATCATATCTGGTCCTTGAGTCTTTAACTGTAAATCCACAATCGCCACAATACCCTACAATCTACATATATATATATATATGTGTGTATATTATTTTGACATTATACTACAGGGCCGTTGAATGCTTGAATCTGATTGGTTGACGAACGTTCTAAGGTGTGCATTATTTGAGATGGTCCTCAATGCAGTACAAAAGATCCGGGGGGAGGAGTCGGATCCAGATCCAACTCCTCCCACCTTACATACCTAAACCTACCCAACTCCACCCCCTGATCCCTAGACCCACCCCTAAACCTACCAATCTCCACCCCTTATATGAGATCCGACTCCTCCCCTCGGATCTTTTGTACTGCATTGAGGTGCTATTGCATTATTTTCAGGGAAACGCACAGCTAAAGTAGTTCCAGGCAGGTCTTGACCGCATTACAGTTCCATATCACTTCGCGTAGTTAACGGTAATAACGGAAAATAGGATACAATTCATTACAAGAAAAAAAACATTAAGCCGCATCAAAGAGTGTAGAAGTTACTTCTATACTCTTTGGCCGCATGCGCTTGATCTGGAATTTTCAATGTCTAGCTTCACAATCAATGGAAACATGCAGTTTAACTTGAATAAATAAAGTATATAGTCCTATCTATAGCCTAATCAATAGAAAATTATACTGAATATAGGCTAAATAAATGGATAATCCTGCAGCACGGATTATTATTGCAGATAATATAACAAATAAATAATTATTGATAGGCCTACTTGTTAAAAGGGCTTTGTGTTTCATTTATTTGGCTAGTCTGTCATCTGTCAATAATAGGAAAAAAAAGAATGAATTCGAATTAATTAAAAGGAATTGAATTAATAAATAAATAATAATATTGACGCACATGCTTTTCTGTCTCATTATTGCAACATCTCTCTAATAACTGCATTAATAACTGGGGACACACTTTAAGGCCGGTTATGAATGTAATTTGATACGACTGATCATGCCCAAACGCGTGTTCAGCGCGTTCAGTCTGTGTTCAGAGTCGGTGTTTAAAATCTGCTGCTGCGATGAAAACAGTCAGAGAATGTGTCAGCTAGTCGTGTGTCCCTGCATTAAGGCGGGCGTACACGGTGCGATTTTTGCTGTTTTTACGAGCTCGCAGATGATTTTTTTCACTCGGGAGAAATCGAGTGGAATCGGTGATGCTCGCATGGTCGCGGCTCGCAGCGTGTGAGAGGAATTACGAGCCGAGCCGAGCACGTTATAAGCACCTCCCCGACCTCCCGATCATCTTTAAACATGTTTAAAAAATTCGGGGAGTCGGCCCGATTTTCACCAGCTGTCCCCTATTTCCAAATTATACACAACCACGTGGGGCTATACCTCAGTGGCAGCAACCATACAGCATACACTGTCTCTCTCACACTCTCATACACACACACACACACACACACACACACACACACACACACACACACACACACACTTCTCTCAATTCAATTCTGTTCAATTCAATAAAGCTTTATTGGCATGACAAAAATACAATTGTATTGCCAAAGCATCAAAACAGCATAGAAAATTATTTTGAACATTGTACTACAGAAAATAATAATAATAATATTAAATAAAAATAATAAAATAAAAATAATAATTCTCTCTCTCTCTAGTTTTTATGTTGAATGGCTACTGTTCTCTGCTTTACAACAAATCATTAGCACACATATTTCTGTCATTTTTTCTATCTGAAGCTTTGCCTGCATGCAACATTGACGGTCTCTATGTTTAGCGCGAAAGCTCACGTGATTGCTGCCGGCTCGGGATAAAATTCGTACAGGACAGTCGTGCCGTGTACCAGCTGCATTGGCGCGATTATCAGTTAAACTGACTCGCAACGTGTGCAATATCTCACGACCTCCCGAGTGTCCGATCCTGGTCCGACCTCGCACCGTGTACGCCCGCCTTTAGTCTGCTATCATCAGTGGCTCAAACCTCCGTTACTAACTCTAAAATGACGTTTTGGAATTAGCAACGGAGGCATGGTATTAGATGCGTAAGAAATTAGTCCCACATACAAGAGCGTTTTAATGACAAAAACTTTACAAACGTCTTGAAATACATAATCTGAACAATGTTTCGAGGTGTGGTAACTGTAGTATAAGCGGAATAATTGACTTCAGGCCGTTGAATTATTAGAAAAATAATGCACACCCGAGGTGAACGGCCACAGTACTCCGCTTCGCGTCGTGACCGCATTACCACCTCGGGTGTGCATTATTTTTCTAATAATTCAACGGCCTGTCATCAATTATTCCTTACATAAGTACTGGTCTTTAGTACTGTGGACTGCTAGTTCAGTGTCTGGTCAGTGTGGTCAGACTCACGGGATTTCTTGGTGTGGATCTTGTGCCTCTGGCTGGCGGGTCCGTACCCGCCGCCGTTATACGCCCGCACCTCGATCAGGTAATGCGAGTCAGCTGTCATGTTGTCCAGGCGCGTGTGGTTCTCTCGACTCTGCACCGGAACCCACCGCACCGCCGCCTCGTTCTCCAGCGCCTCCCTCCAGTACCGGACCTGAGAGAGAACACGGGAGTTAACGCTGAGTTTAAAGGTGACACAGTATGCCCCTTTTCACCAGATGTGATATAAATCTCCGGTGTCCCCAGAATGTGTCTGTGAAATTTCAGCTCCAAATCCCCCAGATCATTTATTATAGCTTGTCAAATTTGCCCCTTTTTGGGTGTGAGCAAAAACACACAGTTTTAGTGTGTGTCCCTTTAAATGCAAATGAGCTTTAGCCCCGCCTCCGTTCAGAAGAGGGCGGAGTCTTCACACGAGCTTCAGAAACTCCAGCAATAACAGAACAGGCCAATCTCCCTCATCCAGAATCCCAGAATAACCAGTAGCGAGTGCAGCCTTACGGAGAGACTCAGGAAGAGCTTCTGAATGTTAGTGGAGACATTTCTGTAGATGTTGTGGAGTTACACTGATCATCTCATCATCATGTTGAACTTCTCCACAAGTGTCCACAGTTCCTGAGGTCTTTATAAGACAGCGGTGACATGTTCTGGTCAATAGTGTTCAGTGCTCGTCTGTGCTCAACCACAGAACAGCTTCAGGCTCTGCTGGATCTTCATCAGTGCGTTAGAACTGGTCTCTGTTGGCGCGTGTGGAACCAGATGTCGGCTGGTGTGTGTAAACGTGCAGATTAAGGGCCGGTGATATTATAATAAGATCCTCTTCATACGTCAGAAGGAGAGCGAAATCTGATCGGCTTATTTTTAGACATGCTTGCAGAGAAAGGCTCACCAGAACACAGTTACTGGGTTTCACTTTTCATGTTTTCTGGGTCGGTAGAAGCACTGGACCCGATTATAGCACTGACACACGGAGAGACTCAGATTATCATGATATGTCCCTTTAACGGAGAACAGTGTGTGACGGGCCGGTCAGTACCTGGTAGCCCTGGGCGTTCTGCACTGGCATCCAGGACACCACGGCTTGAGTGGCCGACAGCGCTCTGGCCTCGACGATCATGGGAGCGTCTGCCGGAACTGAGACACACACACACACACATCAGTCAGAACCTCTACACCTGAGTTACCTGTCGAGTCTGACGCTGCGCAGTCACTCACCGTCCTGCGCCGACTCGATGAAGGCGCTGACGCTGAACGGACCCTCGCCCTGACTGTTGAAGGCCTTCATCTTCACCTCGAACCTGCTGGACGGGGGGATTTTGGGGTCTTTGTGGACGTACTTCCGGGCCTGTGGATCGGTGACCGTCACCCGCAGCCACTCGGCGTCGTTCTGAGGCTTGAAGGCGATGATGTAGCCGAAGTTACTGCCGTAGTAGTACTGCGACTGGACCGGCTGCGGATCAGAACCACATCAGAACCAGAACCACATCAGAACCACATCAGAACCAAAACCACATCAGAACCAAACCACATCAGAACCTAACCACAACACGGCTCAGCTGCTTATTCACACACTATATTAAGACAATATATTTTACGAAATGTTATGTAATTTAAATATGCAAATTAGGCATTATCTAATTAAATATGCACTCATTTCCAGATCAGAAATCTGAACATTGGATAAAGCCAGGTTCAAAATTCTGGTTTGGATTTGCTGATATATTAAAGGTTTTTCCAGAGGGGATTTTGTCCTTGTCTCACTCAGTCTAACCCTCAACAGACAGAACAACTGTTCTATAAATCAGGCAAATCATACATGAACAAACCTTTAGGATATAGATATGAATAAAATGTAAAATGTTGTGTGTGTGTGAAGCTGCTCACCACCTTTACAGACTGAAATCTACAGATGCTAATAGATCAAGTGCACTAAAATAAACACTTAAATGTGTGTTTTGGATGTTTTCTTTCACTAGTCTGAAAGAAGACAAGTTATAAAAGCAAAACAGTTATTTCACCAATAACAATAAACTGTTTTTTGTTGTTGTTTGTTTCAGTTTCAACCAGCTGTCACTCACATGAGATCCACCAATAGCAAACCACAACCATCCAACCATCCAATCAATTCCCCACAGACAAAATCAAGCCCCGCCCACATTTGCTCTTGTTCCAGAAAGAATTGAAGATGAGTGTCAGATGAAAATGACAAGAGAAAGTGTGTTTTGCTGTTATTCAGAGAGACTGGGGTTGATGATAATGTGAGCTCTGGTACCGTCCATGTGATGGTGAGCTCGCGACTGGCTCCGCCTCCTCCACCGATGTCTGACGGAGCCACGACCGGCCCTACAGAGCGAGAGAGAGAGAGAGAGAGAGAGAGAGCGAGAGAGAGAGAGAGAGAGAGAGAGAGAGAGAGAGAGAGAGAGAGAGTCACTACATACATGACGATGTTCACGGTTGCACTGTAATGCAGTTACTATGGTCAGAATGCTTTTAATACTCAGTGTTAAATATGCCTAATCACTAACTACTTTCTAACTGAGACTAAAATCACATCTGTTAAACGCTGTGTGTGATCTTCCTCGAAGGGGGTTCGAACGCAACTGTGTCTGTTTTGTGTCTTGTTTTCTACTTATTTTCTATCTATATATATAAATATATTTTTCTTTTCCTCTTCTTTATGTATTGATGTCGTTTATGATTGTAAAGCACTTTGGGCAACCTGTGTTGTATTAAACTGTGCTATATAAGAATAACAAAGAAAGAAAGAAAGAAGAAAGAATTAGTGTTAGAGGTTTAATCACATCAATATCTGCAAAAAAAACAAGGTCCAAACGAAGCTCATAAAACAGTCATGATGATAATCACAATCACACAACTTACTGAATTACCAGTATTAACCCTACTGAAATGAAATCAATTATTTTTAAATTATATCTCATGACTGATCAAAAATACTGTAAATTTATGAAACTTAAAAATAATTTTCTAACACAATAACATCAATGTTACTCGAAAATGTTTTCAAAAAATATATACTCGTACTAATAATGAAAAAGCTGTTGCACTGGTTGATCAGTAGGTGGCAGCAGAGGGAATGTAGGGTTGTAGGTCATATAGTCTCAGACCTAGACGGATGGCTGAACGTCTGATGCATTTGGCACACTTTTCTGGAAACACTTCAGGAGTTTGGAAGTCGCGATCTGATTGCTTGAATTCTACAGGGCGTCCGGGAGACGTGTGTGTCACGTTCTTTATCAGTACGCCTGGAAACAAATGCTGTGACGCCAAATCCCCTCGTGGAACAAGAAAGCCGTCGTTTACAACTGTGACAATGAGGCTTACCAGGATCAACGAAACGCGGGATTTTCAGAAGTATGTGAAGTTTGCTTCCATTGTTGCTGTAAACTTGCACAACTTTCTTGAATGAATCATTTATTAGATTGAAGACAAAATTTTACTGTTTAATGTTATTTTTCTTTATTTTATTTTTTAATAATTTGTATAATGTATTTTGTGAAGTCAGAGAATGTTGTACATGTGTGCTGAGGAGAGATATGGGATGAGCTATATTTAGCATACACGTATGTGTGCAATGTTTATTTCCAAGTTAGTATTTTTTGTATGGTTTTACTTTCAGTTTTAGCTACATATAATAAACCTGATGCATACTCATGTTTACTCACAGCATTCAGTCTGAAAGTGTGTGTTAGATATGGGAAAGTATATAAATTTGTTTTAGTAAAATATTAAATATATTTTACTAAAGTATTTTGAGACAAATTTAACTCATAAATAAAAACAAAAGTCTGCAAACAATCATGACCCACATGATCACAACAGAAATAAAATCCAAAACAACAAATAAATTATGCATCTTATGACAGTGCTTAATAATTTACCAAATTTGGTTCCTGCAGTAAAAACTATGGATTTTTTTTAGTATGTTTAATGTACCACTTCCTGTTCAAAGCAAAGCCGAACGCAGAGGGAGGGTTAAAGGATCTTGTAATGGTGTGGTGGTAATTGAAGGCACAAGACGAAGATGAGGGTATATGATGAAAAAGCTTAGGTGGCAGTGATGAGGCGGAGGCTTAGGTGGAGGGCGTGGAGCTGGTGACGGATGGTGATGAGGAGTCTGTGGAGGACCATGGTGGAGCTGACGGTGCGAGGACCCAGGGAGGAGTCCAGAGAGAGTACTGAACCCTGGGACCAATCGGTGGAGGCAGAACCATGGTGAGTGGTGGAGGAACCAGTGGAGCAGAGAGGCTGATGGACCAGGGCGACATCGCAGGCTTGGAAGGCTGGCGCTGAGCTGCGGGCTCGCGGGACTGAGGCGGTGACGGGGACTCGGATGACCGGGGCGACGATGTGGCGAGCGAGGATGATGGGGAGGTCGGAAAAAGGGAGTAGCCCGATGAAGCCGTAGGGGTGCAGGGTGAGGGCGCTGCCGGAATCCCTAAAGTCCGATGTGGAAGCCTCCGGGCAGACGGGCCACGGAGGCGTGGAGGGAGCGATGAGCCGAGGCGATGGTGACGTGCCGACAGGCCGAGGTGGAGATATGTAGCGGGGGACTCGGCCTCACGCCAAGCTGGTGGAGGGGAAGCCCGAGGCGCAGAGGATGATCCGCACGGAGTGAGCCGAGGAGCTGGACCACACCAGTGGTGCCGACGGACACAGGGGACTGGCCATGACCAGCGATGGAGACGGGATGAGGACAACAGGCAGGGATACGGGCAGAAGACTTCCGGACGGGACCTGAGAAGATGATGATGACTCGAAGGTGGGGACTTGGATCCGCGGACCACAGGTCTATTAGGTCCAGGTCCGCTCCTGGCTCTGAGGTGGACTGACCTGTCTTCGTCAACTCCGGGGCCTTGATGTTCTTCGGCTCTGGATCCTCGATGATCTCCGTGGGCGCCTCGGCTCGCTGGCTGTGAGGGTGATGCTTCCGGAGGGCCAAGGCCAGGAACCCAAGCCACTTACGGTTCTCCGAGAGGAGAAGGAGTCGCAGCGCTGGTGACTCAATTTCTTTTTCTCTTTGAGAGGTCGGTTCTTCTGTAACGGTGTGGTGGCAATTGAAGGCGCAAGATGAAGATGAGGGTATAACACATTGTTTACTTATAAAACTCAGGCAGAACCACAGCTAACATTAACGAGAATGAGGGACTGAACAGAACAGGGAGTATAAATACAGAGGATGAAATGAGGAAACTAGCTAGACACAGGTGGAGGAAGATGAACTAATCAGGGACTAACGAGAACAGGTGCAGACAGACAGAACATAACTGTGGCAGATCTGGGGTCAGTGAAGGGCAGACGGGACTCACGGGCTTCTCTGGTGGTGATGCGGGGCGAGGGGTCACTGGGCGGGCCGGTGCCCAGTGTGTTGGTGGCCGTGACCCTGAACTCGTACTCCGTCCAGGGCGTCAGGTTGATCACTGTGGCCATTTCTGAATTTCCCTCCACATTCACTGGAGCTGAAGACACAGAATCAGTGCTTTAGATCCGAGTGCTCTAAAGAAGATCAGTAGCTACGTTTACATGGACACTTTTTGCTCTAATCTAAATGATTGCATTCCTGTTGATGAATCAGAGTGTAGTGTTTACATGAATGCTAAAAAAGTGATCGGGTTGATGAGCGTGTTTATATGTCACAAGCTTCTGATCGGGTTTAATCTCTTGACATGCGCACACTGCACGAATATCGAGTTTCCCGCTGTTGTTGCACACTAACTATCCTCCTTTTCTATGTTTGAAAGAAGCAGACTTAATATTTATCTATTTCGAGTCCAAATTATGCGCCGACCAGCACTGAACCGTTGAGGCGTATCTATCACGCAGCAAAGCCCCTTCCCGTGCCCAAAACTGAGGCGAGGACTGTCCTGCTCCACTTCACAGACGACGAGTGCTAAGAGAATTTCAGAATGAGGGGACACTCATTTATTCAACAGGAAGAACAGCTTGTTCAGGGCCTCACACGTCATTACGCTATTTCTACGGCATTGCACATGCTCTCAATCGGATTACAAAAGGAATGAACCACCCCTTACAATACAAATTAAATTTGAATCAGATCTGGCCAGTTCATCCTGATTGACCTGGTTACTCAGATACTTTATTTCGATTGTGCTACTGGTCCGATTACAGTCGTATTATTGGGGTCCATGTAAACGCAGCTGGTGATTGGTGTGGAACATGCAGTAGATGTGTCTGACGTTCTGACCGGTGGTAGCGTCTCTCCAGTCCTGCTCGCTCACGTCTCTGTACTGGATGCTGTATGTGGAGATGGGGCTCAGGTTATCGGTGCCGTGACTCCAGGTCACCCTCGCACTGCTGGCCGTCACCTCGTCCACACGCACTCCACCGGGAGGACCTGGGGGACCTGAGGAGGAGAGGGCCCGTGACACACACGTCTCCTGAGGAGATCTCAACAATCTCTCAAACATCTCAAGAAGAACTCACGGTTTTCTCATCGAATGAGCTTCCACAGCTCCAGACTCTTACTGGATGACCACTACCGACTCATATGGGTGTTTTTATTTTACTTCACTAAGTTTTAGCCATTTAGCACGAGCTGCACAATGTTTTGATGCTGACCAAACACTGTTGTCGTGCAAATGAACGGCCGTAACACATTAAAGTTTTCTGTTTTCTGTGAGAAGGGTGTCATGTAAGTTAATATCTAATGATCTTTGCAACAGAAGTGAATCAATCAAAACTAACTTTATCTGGACAATAACTTTATTCTAGATCTGCTGTAAAGCCTGAACACTCTCTGTTACTGTAATCTCCTGTTATCACTGTAACTATATATATATATTGTTAAAAGCGCTGTATAAATGAAGGAGACTTTACTTGACTAATATATCATCCAGTAAGAGAGTCCCAGCGGCCTGGCGCATTCACTGGTTTTCTGTTGCTCGATGTGTGCAGTAAAGCATTCTGGGATACGGGAAACATCAGGTTTATCCCCTCTCACCTCGGACCACCAGCTCTGCGGCGGCCGTGACGTTGTCCACCGGCGTCTGAGCCGTACAGGCGTATCGCCCCGCGTGTCTCAGCTGAGCGTTACTGATCAGCAGCTCTGAGCTCGACGCCCCGGCCTGACCCGCCTGATTCACATCCTGACCAACAACAATGTTTGATAAATACACAAGACCGTAACCATAAAGTGAATAAAGAGTCACCACAACTGTAACGACAAAGAGGAACGATATCACTGGAATCAGTCTCAGAATGATTTTGTCAAGCTGATGAACAGTAAGAACATTGACAGCCAATCAGAATCCAAGCAGCTTAAATAACTTGAGCATTTAAAGCGACAGACGACAAAAATGCAGCGCTAATAATAAACAGAACATTTTCATGCGTTGGTGTGAACGCTAATATAGTTATCATCATAGTTATTGTTACAGCTATCGTTACAGCGTTATAGTTACCCTTACAGTATCATCGTTACAGTTAACGCTACAGTTATCATCATAGTTAACTGTTACAGTTACACTAATCACAATTACAGTTATCATCGTTATAATGTTACAGTTATCATCATAGTTAACTGTTACAGTTACACTAATCACAGTTACAGTATCATCGTTACAGTTAACGCTACAGTTATCATCATAGTTAACTGTTACAGTTACACTAATCACAATTACAGTTATCATCGTTATAATGTTACAGTTATCATCATAGTTAACTGTTACAGTTACACTAATCACAGTTACAGTATCATCGTTACAGTTAACGCTACAGTTATCATCATAGTTAACTGTTACAGTTACACTAATCATAGTTACAGTTAACGCTACAGTTATCATCATAGTTAACAGTTAGTTACACTAATCACAGTTACCGTAACAGTTATCCTAATTATAGTTATCGTTACAGTTATTGTTATATTGAACTATAGAGTTATTGTTATAGTTATTGCTTCAGTACTACAGTATTTATAGTTATCGTTATAGCTATTGTTACAGTTCTCACAGTTCTTGTAATAGTTATCATAGTTTTTATTACAGTTATCATTACACTTATTGTTATAGTCGACACTGTTATAGTCATCATTTTAGTAACGGTTACGGTTTTTAATATAGTTACAGTTATGGTTCTCGGAGTGAACAGGCCTTAAGGTCTGCTATTAAACTAAATCAATAAATATTAAATGCTTGTTATCAGTATTAAACAGGCTGAAGTTCACCATCTTGTGCTCGTAATGCTCTCTGTCTCGGTCGAAGTCGATCACGTGCTCGTCGAGGGACCAGATGAAGGTGAGGTCAAGGGTCGGGTCATGTGACGCCGCACACTCCATCCTGGCGCTCTGGCCCGCGCTGATGTCAGCGTTCGACGGGGCCAGAGTGATCTTAGTGGCGTCTGAGGAGAGAGAGAGAGATCAACTGATCTGAGCACAGACGACTCACAGCGACGGACAGTAGATTCGACAGGAGGCGAGTCGAATGGCTCTTGTGTATTGATCACGTCAGCTGTAGAGGTGCAGTTGTGTATGTGTGGCAAGAGTGAACCAGTTACAAACGTCTCTGTTGACTTGAGAAAGCCTTGTCAGAAAGATTGAAGGCCATTAAGTCACACACACACACACACACACACACACACACACACACACACACACACACACACACACACACACACACACACACACACACACACACACACACACACACACATACACACACAGAGGTTGCTAAAGTGTTGCTATGTGGTTGCTATGGTGAACAGGGCGTGTGTGTTGTGTTTCCATGTCGTACCCGTGACTAACAGCGATCCGGTGCTGTTCGCTCGGCCTCGGTCGTTCTCCGCGAAGCACGTGTATCTGCCCTCGTCTGATTTAGTGACGTTGAGCAGCTCTAAACTCCCGTCCGGCCAGATGAACACCCTGCAGGAGGAAGGAAAGGCAAATGCAGAGAGTTTCAGAGCAGCTTTACAGAGATAACAGGACAATAATGGAACAAAGTTTGTTTCTAGAAGAGAATAGCGTCTCAGTCCAGCTTAAGTAAGCTCAGTGATGGTTCATATCTGTTGTAAAAAGTTATTATTTAGTTAATTTATATATATACAGTACCAGTCAAAAGTTTGGAAACATTACTATTTTTAATGTTTTTGAAAGAAGTCTCTTATGCTCATCAAGCCTGCAGTAAAAAAAAAAAACCCAGTAATATTATGAAATATTATTACAATTTAAAATAATAGTTCTCTTTTTTAATATATTTTAAAATGTAATTTATTTTTGTGATGCAAAGCTGAATTTTCATCAGCAAGTACTCCAGTCTTTGGTGTCTTATGATCCTTCAGAAATCACTCTAATATGATGATTTGATGCTCAGTTATTATCAATGATGGAAACAGTTGTGCTGTTTAATATATTTTGTTGGAATACTTTTTTCAGGATTCATTGATGAGTAAAACGTTAACAGCATTTATTCATAAAAACAGCATTTATTCAAAATAAAATCATTTCTAACAATATAAATCGTTACCATCACCTTTTATCAATTTAACGCATCCTTGTTGAATTAAAGTACTAATTTCTTAAAAAAAAAAAAAAGAGTTATTGTTCCCAAACTTTTGAACGGTAGTGTGTATTGTTACAAAAGATTTCTATTCTAAATAAATACAGTTCTTTTTAACTTTTTATTCATCAAATAATCCTGAAAAAAGTATCTCAGGTTATAAAAAATATATTAAGCAGCACAACTGTTTCCAACATTGATCATAAATCATCATATTAGAATGATTTCTGAAGGATCATAAGACACCAAAGACTGGAGTACTTGCTGATGAAGATTCAGCTTTGCATCACAAAAATAAATAACATTTTATAGTATATTAAAAAAGAGAACCATTATTTTAAATTGTAATAATATTTCATAATATTGAGGGTTTTTTTTTTTTACTGTAGGCTAGATGAGCATAAGAGACTTCTTTCAAAAACATTAAAAATAGTAATGTTTCCAAACTTTTGACTGGTACTGTATATCCGCTCTGGAGAAACCAGTGATGTCATCGTCAGCTCAGCTCAGCTCAGTTCTCATATAATAGTGTCAGTGCAGGAGAGCAATAATATTGATGGATATTAAATGTCCTCAACTGAGCAAGCCAGGGGCGACAGTGAAGGAACCAGAACCCCATCAGTGAGTGGAGAACCCAGACTCAGCCTCAGTTCTAGGGAATAATATTAATTTTTTCCAGAAAACTTCTTGCACAAAATAAATTCAAGCACTTTCAAGGACCTGAGTCCAAGGTTATTTTCGTAAACTGAAACCAAGACTGAAACTATTGGTCTGTGTGAACCAGCCCTAAGAAGCAGACACGTCTAGAGCTTATGCTAATACAGCTGTACCCTAACTCCAGGTGAGATCACCATCTCATGAGGACTAGCCTAACTTCCACTCTACAAATGTACGTGTGTTTCTGGGCTCTAGACATGCAATGTGGTTTTTCCGTTTTCTGCTGAGTGTGGGATCTTGTCTGATGTGTGTGGTAGGCCTAAACCATTATTTTATTTGTATTATTAAGAGGTTTTCACAAGAGTTAACTGTAAACTGCAAACATTAAACTTTGCTGAAATGAAATGTCTTTAACTGGAAGTGTTCTGTTAACTCTGCTAAACTATAATTACTCAAACTGAAACTAAATATATAAAAACTAAATAGAAATGTGTTCACAAAAATAAAACTAAACTAAAACTAATAAAACCATTAATGAAACTAAATTTGAAAATGATATTAAAATAAAAACTGTAAACCTGTAATAACCTTGCCTGTATAATCTATGTTTATTTTTAAAAACTTTCCAGGGCCTTGACATTTTCTTTTCAGATTCCCAAGCTGTCGAGGATTCCCAGGCCCCGTGAGTGAGGTGCGTGACCTCTGACCTGCTGGAGTTGTGCAGGAGCTCGGTCCCCTTGCTCCAGGAGATGCTGGGTCTCGGAGCCGCTCTGGGTCTGCAGTCGAACACCACGCGCCCGTTCCTGGCCCCCAAGAGTTTAGCCTTCACCGGGTTCCACTCGAACGACGGAGCGCCGGCTGGGGAAACAACACGACACACACACAGTCAGTGGAGCAACGTTAGAGCCCTACAGCTCCCGATGACCTCTGACCCGCTCCACCAATCAGAGCTGAGCTCACCGAACACGCGGAGCTCGGCGTTGGCGTAGATCACGCCGTGACGGTTCTCAGCGATACACTGATACATGCCCGAGTCCTCAAACGCCAGGTCCGTGAAGCGCAGCTCGTGGCTCTTAGCGTACTGACGGAGAGAAGAACAGACCCATCCGTCAACACTCAACGCTCTCATTAATAACATCAACATCACCATCATATTCATATTGCTCATCACCAGCCTCTGAGAAGCAGCTCTTAAAACTGTAAAATTACATTATAATAAACATAAATAGTTTTCAATTAAGAATTTAGAAAAAAATTACAAATAATTTGCACTGTGTATATATATATAAACAATTTAATAATTGAATTGATTAGATAAAAACATAAGTTCAGTAATTTCACTTAAATGGCAATGAAAATTACTTATTAATTGTCATTTAAGTGAAATTACTGAACTTAAATATACAAGCTTGATAAAAATGATCATTCTAGAAGAAAATTTCAGAACTCTTCATATATAAACAAAAATGAATAACTGATGTTGCACAAATCCATTATTTAATGTTAATTAATTCTAATAAGTAAATAAATAAAGTATTTCATTATTTATTAATTTATAAAACAATAATACATGTCATGAAATTAAAATAAAATATTAAAAGTTAATATAAATACTGTGAAGACACTGATAATCTGGCATTATTATTCCGTCAGAAGTCATGTTAGATTAGCATTGCTAACACACTTCAGGTGTCTGTACGAGCACCATCTGCTGTGTGTTATGTAACCAGGAGCATGATGGGAAGGCCTCGCTCCAGACGGGAACACAGCCAGCCTTCGACCTCCACACACACACACACACACACTCGTTCACTACACTGGTTCACAAACGCACTTTAGTGATCTGGACGCTTTCTGACATCTTTACTGACAGCAAACTGGGGAGATCCCGACTCCTGAAGCTCTGAGAGCAGAGGACGACGGCGGGAAGGGTTATTCATGTGTTAAACACTGATGCAGGATCAGTCACTCGTTTGCCAAAAGCACGACAGCTCCTGCTCACAATGATCCGAGTTTAAATGCCAGACCAACAGAGCGTTCTACAGTCAGTCCGTGCGCTAGAGCTTCATCAGATCTGCTGTAATAAAGCCATACCATTCGCCCGTTCTTCAGGAAGTGCACATGGGGTTTGGGTTTCCCGCTGGACACACAGGACATGATGTAATCGCCTCCGATGTCCCTCTCCGAGCTGCGGATCTTCTCCACCCATTCAGGAGCTCCTGAGACACACGCGTGCACACACACACACACACACACACACACACACAAACACACACAGGATCATTTGTTATGCTTTTTGTGTGTTATTCAGAGTGTTGGGGAAAGTTACTTTGAAAAGTAATGCATTACAATATTACATTACTCCCCAAAAAAGTAACTAATTACTACAGTAGAGTACAGTAGAGTACAGTAGAGAGAGCACAGTAGAGGTAGAGTACAGTAGAGGTAGAGTACAGTAGAGGTAGAGTACAGTAGAGAGAGTACAGTAGAGGTAGAGTACAGTAGAGAGAGCACAGTAGAGTACAGTAGAGGTAGAGTACAGTAGAGGTAGAGTACAGTAGAGGTAGAGTACAGTAGAGAGAGCACAGTAGAGGTAGAGTACAGTAGAGGTAGAGTACAGTAGAGGTAGAGTACAGTAGAGAGAGTACAGTAGAGGTAGAGTACAGTAGAGAGAGCACAGTAGAGTACAGTAGAGGTAGAGTACAGTAGAGGTAGAGTACAGTAGAGGTAGAGTACAGTAGAGTAGAGTACAGTAGAGGTAGAGTACAGTAGAGGTAGAGTACAGTAGAGGTAAAGTGCAGTAGAGTACAGTAGAGGTAGAGTACAGTAGAGTACAGTATAGGTGGAGTACAGTAGAGGTAGAGTACAGTAGAGGTAGAGTACAGTAGAGTACAGTAGAGGTAAAGTGCAGTAGAGTACAGTAGAGGTAAAGTGCAGTAGAGTACAGTAGAGTACAGTAGAGGTAGAGTACAGTAGAGAGAGCACAGTAGAGGTAGAGTACAGTAGAGGTAGAGTTCAGTGGAGTTCAGTAGAGTTCAGTGGAGTACAGTAGAGGTAGAGTACAGTAGAGAGAGCACAGTAGAGGTAGAGTACAGTAGAGGTAGAGTACAGTAGAGGTAGAGTACAGTAGAGAGAGTACAGTAGAGGTAGAGTACAGTAGAGAGAGCACAGTAGAGTACAGTAGAGGTAGAGTACAGTAGAGGTAGAGTACAGTAGAGTAGAGTACAGTAAAGGTAGAGTACAGTGGAGGTAGAGTACAGTAGAGTAGAGTACAGTAGAGAGAGTACAGTAGAGAGAGCACAGTAGAGTACAGTAGAGGTAGAGTACAGTAGAGGTAGAGTACAGTAGAGTAGAGTACAGTAGAGGTAGAGTACAGTAGAGGTAGAGTACAGTGGAGGTAGAGTACAGTAGAGGTAAAGTGCAGTAGAGTACAGTAGAGGTAGAGTACAGTAGAGTACAGTATAGGTGGAGTACAGTAGAGGTAGAGTACAGTAGAGGTAGAGTACAGTAGAGTACAGTAGAGGTAAAGTGCAGTAGAGTACAGTAGAGGTAAAGTGCAGTAGAGTACAGTAGAGTACAGTAGAGGTAGAGTACAGTAGAGAGAGCACAGTAGAGGTAGAGTACAGTAGAGGTAGAGTTCAGTGGAGTTCAGTAGAGTTCAGTGGAGTACAGTAGAGGTAGAGTACAGTAGAGAGAGCACAGTAGAGGTAGAGTACAGTAGAGAGAGCACAGTAGAGTACAGTAGAGTACAGTAGAGGTAGAGTACAGTAGAGTACAGTAGAGGTAGAGTACAGTAGAGAGAGCACAGTAGAGGTAGAGTACAGTAGAGGTAAAGTGCAGTAGAGTACAGTAGAGGTAAAGTGCAGTAGAGTACAGTAGAGGTAGAGTACAGTAGAGGTAGAGTACAGTAGAGTAGAGTACAGTAGAGAGAGCACAGTAGAGTACAGTAGAGGTAGAGTACAGTAGAGAGAGCACAGTAGAGGTAGAGTACAGTAGAGGTAGAGTACAGTAGAGGTAAAGTGCAGTAGAGTACAGTAGAGGTAAAGTGTAGTAGAGTACAGTAGAGGTAGAGTACAGTAGAGTACAGTATAGGTGGAGTACAGTAGAGGTAGAGTACAGTAGAGGTAGAGTACAGTAGAGTACAGTAGAGGTAGAGTACAGTATAGATGGAGTACAGTAGAGGTAGAGTACAGTAGAGGTAGAGTACAGTAGAGTACAGTAGAGGTAGAGTACAGTAGAGGTAAAGTGCAGTAGAGGTAAAGTGCAGTAGAGTACAGTAGAGGTAAAGTGCAGTAGAGTACAGTAGAGGTAAAGTGCAGTAGAGTACAGTAGAGTTAAAGTGCAGTCGAGTACAGTAGAGTACAGTAGAGGTAGAGTACAGTAGAGAGAGCACAGTAGAGGTAGAGTACAGTAGAGGTAGAGTACAGTAGAGGTAAAGTGCAGTAGAGTACAGTAGAGGTAGAGTACAGTAGAGCACAGTACAGTAGATGTAGAGTACAGCAGAGGTAGAGTACAGTAGAGTACAGTAGAGGTGGAGTACAGTAGAGGTAAAGTGCAGTAGAGTACAGTAGAGGTGGAGTACAGTAGAGGTAAAGTGCAGTAGAGTACAGTAGAGGTAGAGTACAGTAGAGTACAGTAGAGGTAGAGTACAGTAGAGCACAGTACAGTAGATGTAGAGTACAGCAGAGGTAGAGTACAGTAGAGTACAGTAGAGGTGGAGTACAGTAGAGGTAAAGTGCAGTAGAGTACAGTAGAGGTAGAGTACAGTAGAGTACAGTAGAGGTAGAGTACAGTAGAGCACAGTACAGTAGATGTAGAGTACAGCAGAGGTAGAGTACAGTAGAGTACAGTAGAGGTGGAGTACAGTAGAGTACAGTAGATGGGTCATGTGACTCACCCTCCACGTGCAGGTGTGTTCTGTGCCAGTCTTTGCCTTTGGAGTTGTTGGCCTCACACTTGTACAGACCCTCATCCTCATACTGTATATCGTAGAGATGGAGGAGTGCTCCCGCCATACTGATGTCATGACGATGGGCCGGCAGCTCGCCATCCACCTTCCTCCAGTGGATCTGAGGGATGGGGCTGAACACACACACACACACACACACACACACACACACACACACACACACACACACACACACACACACACATTTGGTCTTGCTGGAATAGATCTGCTACGCTGCTGCTGCTGCAGTGCAAGAACCGAGACCTGCTACTGCCAGTACATTCACAGACAGTGCTATGATCATGTAGGACGTGTGTAACATGCAGCATGTAGCAGATCTACACAGGTGTGTGTAACATGTAAAGCAGCATGTAGCAGATCTACACAGGTGTGTGTAACATGTAAAGCAGCATGTAGCAGATCTACACAGGTGTGTGTAACGTGCAGCACGTAGCAGATCTACACAGGTGGAGCTGGGGAAGGGGGAGGGTTTCTGAAAGTCATGCAGCAGCAACCAATCAGCTGTGCTAAGCAGATAACGACATGATTGCTACCAATCAGTGAAAGACCTATCAGCCGACAGCATTCAGAGCTTCATGCCAGAACTACGTAACTGTGTCAGTCAGCTATAGATGAAGAAACGGCTGAAGAGGATGAAGACCTGCAGGACGTTTATCATAACTCTCTGAACGTTAGAAACATCCAGTTTTCTAAAGGTTTTAAAAATGCTTCTTCATGGTAATGTGAACATAAAGGGAAAACTGCATTTCATCATTCTTCAATCATTATGGGAACGTTACATTTGAATGTTCTCTGAACGTTCTGAAACAAGGAGTTACATTTACAAAGATGTTAGACGAATATCCAACTAAACATTGATGAAAAAACGTTTCATGAATGACGTATAAATGTTAAAGGCCAGATCATTTGGAAAAAACTTTCTATTAATGTTACTAGAAGAACGTTTGTCTGTAACGTTGAGAGAACCTTGCCAGAACGTTCCCTGTTAGCTGTGGATTCAGTATGCAAATATTACAGTGATGTCACGATTGAATGTTCAGCATTTAAAATAACATCAGTGTCGCTCAGTGGGAGACTTTCCCCATTTGAACTTTAAGAAGTTTATAAAGAGCACATCTAATGCTGAAAAGATGAAAAATGATGATGAAAATGTAATATTTGCAGAAAATTGCGCTGAATAATAAATCGTTTGAGGGAAATGATTGAAGCGGTGCTTTTGCAAACAGCAGAAATCTTGTGGTTGGCGTTTTTTCTTACTTTCCCAGCGCGAAGCACTCGAGCGTGACGTTCTGCCCCGCCAGCGCGAAGACGTCAGGAGATTTGACTTTGATGTCAGCGGGATATTTCCTCACAGAACCTGAAGGAGAGCAGATACGAGACTCTCAGTAGAGCTCCTGATCTGAGACTCAGAACACACTCATGATGTTGTAGTCATGGACGGCTGTAATGGTCACGGTCACTAGCTGGAGTGCCCTTGAGAGCCACCAGAGGGCGCTCCACACCAGACTATTGTCATTCCCTCACAAACTACATTTCCCAAGACTCACTTCCCCCGACTCAGCCTGTTTAAACCATGAACACTCATTCATTCCCGGCGAAGTCTTGTTTAGTGTCGCACTGCAATTCCAAGCATTCTCCTAATTTTCGATCTTCTGTCCGGTTTTCTTGGTTTCCTCTGTTTTTGCCTGTGCCCTTTGACCCTGTTAGGGTTTGGACTGATTACTTGGTTTATGACCTTTGCCTGTTTTCGACAGGATTGTGGATTACCCTTTCAATAAAACTGCATTTGGATCCTCAACCTTCGTGTCTCGGAGCAGTCTGTGACAGTAATATCACACACACACACAAATGAACTTACAGACGTTCACCAGCTGATTTATTTTGTATTGCAAGTTTCCTTAAATGTTATGTTTAAATAGTAATTAATAATAATTATGCACTACTTTGCATGCATTTCCAGAAAATATATCTGAACACTGGATAAAGCCAGGTTCAAAATTCCTGTTTGATTTTGTTGACATATTAGAGTTAAAGGTTTTTATAGAGGGGATTTTGGATTTCTCTCGTTATCACTCCATAAATCAAAGAAATACTATCAACAAATGGAAAAAAATACATTTTCACCATGTTTTTAGGAATAAAATGTTATATAAATCAAGGAAAATGATATATGAACAAACCCCACAGTAAAAACCTTCAGAATATAGATATTAATAAAGCTGTAAATTTTGAGGTATGTAAGTGCTGCTGAAGTGGAGAAAAACTGATTTTATGAAAACAACCTTTAAAGATATTAATTAAAATCTACAGACGCAAATATAATATATATATATATATATGTATAAAACAAAAGTTGTTTGTACTGAGACATACTGTAAAGTGCAGAGCTCAAACTTTCTCTCCAGTTCTAAACCACATGTACTGAAACTGAACAGCAGAAAGGACTGATTTCAGCCACTGAGTGATCAGAAACTCTGAACAAACACGCGTGTGAAAGCTTGAGCTGCTCATCTGCTCATATTATGACAGATATGATTTCTGTAGGCAGATTATTTGAGCGTGAACAGACCTAAAATAAGACCCAGCTCACTTCAGAAACCACAGACGGTGAGGTTTCTTTCTTCTGTCAGTTTGAACACTATCGAGTTTCTGCATCAGAAGATCTAACATCCTCTGCATGAGCAAATCATGTAGGAATAGCATTAGTGAAGACAGAGATATTTGTTCCCAGCATGCACTGGGAGACTCACGCTCGGCCACGGGCACCAGTGGGATGAACTTGCTGAAGACGCTCTTGGCGATGGACGGGCTGGAGACGAAGCAGGAGTAGTTCCCGCTGTCCGGCGCGAGCACCGTGGAGATGTACAGGTTCCCGGTGGACTGAGACACGAACCGACGCTTGTCCTGAGGAATGAAGTCCGGAAACTCGTTCAGAATCCAGCGGAAGGACAGGTCCTCTGCAGAGACAGGAAGTGACATCACACGCGTGTTACTGATGTGTCCGTCAAACGCAGACCGAAACTAATCTTTTCTGTATCTCCAATTCTAGAAGGATGTAAACGGATGAAGATAAAAACGTGTGTGTGAGGAAACAGAAAGATCTGTAAACTTCAGTTTGATGTTAAATGTCTCTGTATGAAAGTACAAAAAGGTTGCTATGGTAACTCTCTAAATTTCTGGCAATATATATGGATTAACCCCCCCCCACACACACACTTTTTTATTTTTATAATTGTTATTATGATGTTGTTTACGATATGCTGCTTGGTCTTATTGTTAAGGTGTTAAACAACGATAATATGTTAATGCCTGTTTGTTATTTGAAATGATTTAATAAAGTAAAAAAAAAAAAAGAGAGAGAAAAAGTTGCTATGGTAACCTGGGAAGTGTGGGGGCGGGGCACACAGAAGCACCGCCCCCTGCCCCTCCCTCACAGAGACCGCCTCCCTCTCGTCAGTGGAGAACATGTCCAAGTCTGAAACAACACAACAGAGTCTAATGAACTCCACACATCACTGTCACACACACTGCACACAACACACACTTCTGAGTCACAGAACACACACTTCTGAGGGTTCAGCAGAACGAGCACAAGAGCAGAAATTAATATCTGTCAAGCGCTGAACAATAACGGCTGTGTGTGAGATTGTGTGTGAGGGAGAGAGTGTGTGTGTGTGTGTGTGTGTGTGTGTGTGTGTGTGTGTGTGTGTGAGAGTATATGTGAGAGAGTGTGTGTGTGTGTGTGTGTGTGTGTATGTGTGTGTGTGTGTGTGTGTGTGTGTGTGTGTGTGTGTGTGAGAGAGTGTGCGTGTGTGTGTGTGTGTGTGTGTGTGTGTGTGAGAGAGAGAGTGTG